>NC_142765.1:5285102-5466977 GCF_054948205.1 Urtica dioica subsp. dioica | reverse complement strand
AACCTAAAATGTCGCACCTGATAGTGACGACTTTCAGGTGCGACAAGTCGCACCTAAAATCATCAGGTGCGCACTTTCGGATGTGACTTTGTCGCATCTAAAGTCGCACCTGATGATACTTTCAGGTGCGACACTGATGCTTTTAGGTGCGACTTTTGTCGCACCTGATGCTATTAATTGTACTAGTGATCCTTTGGTCCCCATGCGCGGCTCCAAGAAGCGAGGAGCCTCAATTGTCCTTCATGCTGCGAGCTGAGGAAGGTTGATGTCGGGCTGGGAGATAGCTAGTCCTCATCTCACAGATCTAGGAGGCACAAAGGACCAGCCATGGTGTCGACGCACGAAACGCCGAAGGAGAGAGGCTCTGCTGCACCGGCCGCTCGTCGACCCTCGTCGCACATCGCTTGGGGATGAGGGGAGTCGCCAGTCTAGGTAGAGGTCGGTCCTCGAGGCACGCGCTGAAAGATGGAGCCAGTGGGTCTGAGAAAGGTCGGCGTTCAAATCAGTTGTAAATAGTTGTAAAAAAATTTAAGTAGTTGTAAATAATAGTGTAAATATTGTACATTTGCAATAATAATAAAAAAAACAATATTTTGTAAATAGTTAACATATTCAAATATTGACTGCAAAAATGTTCGTAAATACAAATTAATTATTGTAAATAGTTGTTAATAAATACTCAGATTAAAGTTAATAAATTACTCATATTAAAATTAATAAATACTCATATTAAAGTTAATAAAATACTCTGATTAAATTTTATTTAATTTTAAATTTGGAGAATTTTTTTAATGGGAATTTTGATAAGGTGTTTCAGTCAATTTACGCATGTAAATAAGGGGCCATCACTATTTACCAAAACTTACTAAAAATTTGCTAAATAACAAACTAAAACTGTAAATATGATTATATATCTAATGAACCCTTTTTTTATAACTATGACATGTGTGATAAAATTTTATTCTTTCTATTATTTTGTCTTATTGGTTGTGCATGCCGATAAACAATTACAACCAATAGAACATAAAAATAGACGAAATAAAATTTTATCATATGTGTCATAGCTCGTACGTATAAAATATATATATATATATATATATATATATATATATATATATATATATATATTACAATTCCACATGCACAACTAATGGAAAACTTGTACACTAATAGTATTTCCCAGAATCAACATCTTATTAGATTATCAAGGATTAAAAGAATATCTGAATCCATCTTGGTCGATCACCACTTGATGCGGAAAAACTTTGATGATCGGTGGTTGGACAAACACGAGCCGGGTGGTACGTGGTCTTCCTTTACAAAATCACTTTATTCCTCCGACGAGAAATTGAAGGCCTAACTCTCTATAGGAAGATAACAGACAATTTTGATTTACATTGAGGACCATAACAAAGTGTGACCTTTTATATATTTTACTAAGAAAACTCATAACTCCCTTAATTAATAATATTTCGTATCTACTCATTCATTCCATGTCAATTACAAATATTTATTTCCAAATAAAACCACAAATTAATAGCTATCATAATTATAGAAACATAACAGCTCATTAAAGGAAATAATTTCGTAACAGTCTCCCACTTGAACAATATATATTTATGATAATTATGTTACCAAATTCTGAATGGGCGTTTTCGGATGCTATTTTGGTTTTATTTTCCTTAAACAATCTGGTCCATCACATGCATAATTATAGAACCAACGCAGCTTTAATCATATGAATGTTATGACTAAACTCATATGATCACCATACCTACGCATTTAATGACATAGATCAAATATGGATGAGTAGCATGAAAATAACGTGCAATATGACCTTAGCCATGTTCATTTTCAATTGGTCCCGGTGTAGTCTTTAGTGAGGTTATTTCTTTATGCAATATAATATTGCAAGTTTTAGAATTCTATCCAATGATGAAAAAAATCAACTTTATCCTGCAGAAATCATCAATCAAAACATGAATATAGAATACATAGTACACAAAAAAAAACTCCCACTAAACCAAGCTATTATCTAGAATAACGCCCATATGAGCAGTGTGCTTATGAAACACTTTAGGCGTTAAACCTTTAGTCAATTGGTCTGCTAGCATAATATCGGTTCCTATGTGTTCTATAGAAATTTTTTCATCCTGAACTCTCTCCTTCACAACTAGAAACTTGATTTCGATGAACTTTGATTTTGTCGAGCTACTGTTGTTGTTGGATTAAAGAATTGCAAAATTGTTGTCACAATAAATCTTTAATGGCATGTCAATGCCATTTACAACTCGCAATCTAGTGACAAAATTCTGTAGCCAAATTCCGTGGTTGGATGCTCAAAACAAGCTATGAACTCCGCTACCATGGTCGAAGAAGCTACAAGTCTATGTTTAGCATACTTCCATGAGATAGCTCCTCCTGCCAACATGAAAATATAGCCTGATGTGGAGCGCTTGTTGTCTTGACATCCAGCAAAATTGGAATCAGAGAAACCTACGACCTCCAAACTCTCTGATTTTCGATAAGTAAGCATATAGTCTTTTGTTCGTCTAAGATAACGCATTACACGTTTAGCCGCCTTCCAATATTGCAAATCTAGATCACTCAAATATCTACCAGGGACACCCACGATGAATGCAATATTGGGGCGAGTGCAAACTTGAGCGTACATAAGACTCCCAACCATTAAGGCATAAGGAATCTTTTGCATCACATTTCTTTCAAGATCATTACTGGGGCATTGTTTGAGACTGAATTTATATCCTTTGGATATGGGGGGGGGGTATCTCCTTGTTTACAATCTTGCATTCTGAATAAGCTCAAAACTTTATCAAGATAGTTCTTTTGTGATAATCCAAGAATACCTTGAGAACAATCTCTTAGTATCTTGATACCTATTACAAAAAAAGCTTCACCAAGATCTTTCATTTCAAAATTCTTAGTCAAAAATTTCTTGGTCTCATGTAGCAAACTAATGTCACTACTAGCGAGTAAAATCTCGTCGACATATAAAACCAGGAAGATGTATTTACTCTCATTGAACTTTTGGTATACACCATCATAACAATATTTGCCTCGAATCCATGTGAAGCAATAACCTAATGAAACTTGAGATACCATTGTCGGGATCCCTGTTTGAGTTTGTAGATGGATTTTTTTAACTTTCAAACCATAGATTTTGGTCTCCCTGACACAAATTTTTCAGGCTGAGTCATACAAATTGTCTCTTCAATGTCTCAATTGAGACACACAGTCTTTACATCCATCTGATGTAGCTCTAAATCAAAATGAGCTACTAGTGCCATACAAGTCTCTTTATAGTCTATACCTTCCTTTTGCTTAAAGCCTTTGGCGACTAGACGAGCCTTATACCTTTCAACATTACCTTTTGAATCCAACTTAGTTTTAAATATCCATTTACAACCAATTGGCTTCGCACCTTAAAGTAAGTCAATAAGATCCCAAACGTCATTGTCTTTCATTGATCTTTCATTGCATCGATCTACTGTTGAGATTTAAAAGAATGCATGGCTTGATGGAAGTTGATTGGATCATCTTCTATCAGACCAATGTCATCCTTATGCTCTTGGAGAAAAACGATATAATCATCATAAATCGCACTTCTTCTCTCTCTAGTGGATCTCCTTAATGGTTCTTGACGCGATGCTCGTTGCGAGGAACACGATTTCCAGCGGAAGGATCGTTTTCTCCACAAGTTTGGTGACTCCGCGACCCAACGCCTATAGAGACGCGAACCTTGGAATAATGAAGACACCACAAACAATGGTGAAAGATCATTTGATAAGTCGGAGATTGAATGACGCCACAATCGGATGCGAAAGAACGATTGATAAGTCAGTTTGAACGCCACAAGACTCGTCTTGATAAGTTCGATAAAAGTTCATATAGAACTCAAGAGAAGACTCTCATTTTTTTTATCAAAATCTGGATCCTTTCTCATTAAAATTAAGATGAATTTATAGGCATGAAACAACCCTTCATGCTAGGAAAACCAAAAGTATCATTTAAACCCATTAACACAATGAAAAATGAAATTATAACCCCCTAAGTAATCAGACCATATAATGACACCTCTTAAACCCAATAAATACAACATTTTGAATTCAGCCTACTAATAAAACGAAAATAAACAATTACCAATTGTTTCAACCAACTAAAAGATACCAATTTAAGGTGAAACTTCATAAGGATCCCAAAAGTTATGCCCATTTATAATCTGATGAAGAATAAAACGTTTTTGGCTTCTTAACCATCTCTTCAATTGCTTAGATGATGAATTAACCATTTTGCTTCTGGAAGCGTAGATCAGCCCATGCCAAGATTTATACTTTTTCCATTCATCTTGGCTTAAACCATGAAAGTCTTCATTGAAGTCTTGAACTCTTGTATTTGGAATTGGCTCGTTGACATGTCTTGGTTTAGACGCTGCCCTTATCATATCATACTCTCTCTCTTGGAAAAGATTTGTCCTCAAATCTTGCATGTTGTTTGCAGCGATTGGGGATATCTTGAACTCCTTTGATTGAGAGGAAATTACTTCATCCTCCAGGCTCTTGTTCTCTTCAAAATTATTACCTTCAGATTCTGGAACTTCTAAGTTTACTTTAATAGGCTCTTCGTTCACCGGAGTCACATAATCCTTGTCCATGGGCTTTTTCATTTCTTTAACAACTTCAACACGCTTAACAAGTTCTTCCTTGTCTTCTTGTTCAGTCGGTTGTTCCAACATGGTGTAGATGTTTTCCATAAAAAAAAAAATAATAAAATAAAAAAAAATAAAAAATTCACTCTGACCTCATTTTCTTTTGAATCAGACTTCTTGGTTGTAATTTTTCTTCAACTTGATCTAATATCTTCACAAGCTTTCTCGTTTCTTTTGAAACCATATCCTTCATTTCACTCAAAAGCTTATCAAAATCCATTTTATTTTAATAAAACTATCAACAATCACTCATCAAAACCTGGGAGAGTTCTGCGCTCCGATACCAAATGACGCGATGCTCGTTGCGAGGAACACGATTTCCAGCAGAAGGATCGTTTTCTCCACAAGTTTGGTGACTCCGCGACCCAACGCCTATAGAGACGCGAACCTTGGAATAATGAAGACGCCACAAACAATGGTGAAAGATCGTTTGATAAGTCGGGGATTGAATGACGCCACGATCGGATGCGTAAGACCGATTGATAAGTCAGTTTGAACGCCACAAGACTCGTCTTGATAAGTTCGATAAAAGTTCATATAGAACTCAAGAGAAGACTCTCATTTTTTTTTTTATCAAAATCTGGATCCTTTCTCATTAAAATGAAGATGAATTTATAGGCATGAAACAACCCTTCATGCTAGGAAAACCAAATGCCTCATTTAAACCCATTAACACAATGAAAAACGAAATTATAACCCCCTAAGTAATCAGACCACATAATGACACCTCTTAAACCCGATAAATACAACATTTTGAATTCAGCCTACTAATAAAATTAAAATAAACAATTACCAATTGTTTCAGCCAACTAAAAGATACCAATTTAAGGTGAAACTTCATAAGGATCCCAAAAGTTATGCCCATTTATAATCTGATGAAGAATAAAACGTTTTTGGCTTCTTAACCATCTCTTCAATTGCTTAGATGATGAATTAACCATTTTGCTTCTGGAAGCGTAGATCAGCCCATGCCAAGATCTATAACTTTTTCCATTCATCTTGGCTTAAACCATGAAAGTCTTCATTGAAGTCTTGAACCCTTGTATTTGGAATTGGCTCGTTGACATGTCTTGGTTTAGACGCTGCCCTTATCATATTAGTACTTTTTGAGGATATTGAGCTTGTTCTATGGGCGAGTCTTGAGGAAGAATCTCAATGTTGTCCTGATTAGGAACAACGTTAGGAATGGTATCTTCAACTATGTCTTGAATGGTGAAAGGTATAATATCTCGAATACCGAAAGTTGAATATTCTTCTTCAAAGACAACACTCCTAGTATTTTTCTTCTCCCTCAAACTCAATATCCTCATACTACTACAAATATGGGAATACGCGACTAAACAAATGATAACACGTATGAATTTGACAATCATAAAAAGTTATCATGACTGTTAATTTTTTTAATGACTGTTGTGGTTTTTATATGACTGTTAATACATAACAGTCATAATATGTCTCGCTTAAAGTTTTAATGACTATTATTAATTTAGCAGTCGTTAAAGTTCTCAACTAATAAAAATAAGACACGTCATGCTAAATATTTTTACGACTATGAACCTAAATAGAGTCATTAAAAACTAACAATTCATGAGTCCACAAATACAACAGTTGTAGAAAATTTTATATATATATATATATATATATATATAAAAATTAAAAATTGTAAACTTCCCTCGTGTAAAATATGATTTTTCATTTTAAAAATGAAACCCTTTCAGCGTGATATTCATTATGGTCCCACTGCCACCGATTTGTATGTATAAACAATTGAATTTCATTCTCAGAAAACCTTCTGCGCCGCTCCCCAAATAAATTCGCGCCCAAACTCTATTTCCGCCCACGCCCTAACCTTGCCGTCGCGTCCGTCTATTCGAATTCACTGCCGTCGCGGCCGTCTCTTCGAATCCACCGTCGTCTCTTCAAATCCACCGCCGTCGCCGTCGTCTCTTCAAATCCACCGCCGCTCTTTTGTGAATACTGTAAGATTTATTCTTCCCTTATTGTATAACATTTGGAACTTGCTACCCTTTTTCTGAAATTCTACAACACGAAACACAAATTGTCGTTTGATTCTCAGTTGTTTCGTTTCTTATTGTTGGTTTGTGTTTGGTTTATTTGTGTTTTTGGGTTTTCCCTTGTTTGAGAAGATAAAAAAGGGTTATGAGGATTTTAATTTTGATGTTTGTTCATATTTATTTACCAGGTTTTGGAATTGATTTTTGTTAGGGGCTATAATTCCCCTTTTTACAGTGATGTTTGTTCATTATTTTTTTATTTCATTATCATTGATGGTGAAAACAACTTAGTGAATACAACTTAGTCCTGACGGTGATTTTTTTTTCTTTTTCTTGAATAAAGTTTAATTATGGAATTGGGTGTTCAAAGAGTCTGCATAAATGTTGTTGATTCATGAATTAACAAATGAAGTCACTTTTACTGTGTTTGTTATAGATTTTTGCTGTTACCATTTCGGACTGTCATGGCTAACTTGTAGAACCCTCATTCTCTTACTATGGTCTACTATACCTCTATTATGTAATGAAATCAAGTGATGTCTATATATTACATGACATTGTATCAGTTTACACTATTGCCGTATTGCCATATTTAATTTTCCAAACAAAGTATGAGTTTAAATTGATTGAAAAAGTTGTTTAGACTATTCAAGTTTTGACAAAGTTATTGTTTTTCTTCCGCCTCCAATTCACAGGCACGTCTGAGCACTCTCATAATATTCACCATGTCTCCGACCTAACCATAATATTCACGAGAAGCTCCACAGTGTCGCTGACTCAATTTCACAACACCACATCCCCAAAGTTGAGTTTTATTTTTTCAGGTTTCTTTAAAGGTATAATGATTTTTTTTTCTTATAAAATATGATATGATATGTTATTTATTTTCCGTTTCATACAGATTTTTGGACGGACTTTTTTTCTTCTTATAATAATTAACTCGAGTTGATGCTGTACATCTCTCTTAGTACTTTCTTTGGCATGAGTACATCGTTGCTGCTCTTTTGAGTGTTTGTATATTGTCGCTGATATAGGTGATTAGCTTACATATAATCTCATATTCAGCTTGCATTTTATCGTCTCTTTAATTCCATACAAGGAATCTGGCATTCAAAAAAGGATCTGGATGTGGGATTGTAAAACTTGAAACCACGTGAACGTTCGACATAACTAACAAAATAACAGCTAACCATTCTTGAGTCCAACTTTTGCTTCATGTGGCCTATAAGGCCTAGCTTTAGCTAGACAACCCCAAATGTGTAAGTGCCTTATGTTTGGTCTTTTTTAGTCCAAAGCTCATAATGGGTTTGGTACTCGCTTTACCTGGTACCCGATTCAGGACATAAACTGCAGTCTTCAACGCTTCTCCCGATAGAGTCTCTGGCAAGGAAGAATGACTAATCATACTCCTTACCATATCCTTAAGATTTCGGTTTTGTCGTTCGGCAACACCATTCATGCTAGGTTTCCCTGGCATTATGTATTGCGGAACTATTCCACTCATTGAGAAAAAAGGCGAAGGGTGATGGACGTTATTCTCCTGATTCGTCATACATACCATAGTATTCACCACCACAGTCAAATTTAACAGCCTTAATTTTCTTTCCAAGTTAAAGTTCGACTTCGGCCTTGTAAGACTTGAAAACATCCAATGATTGTGATTTTTCGTGTATCAAATATAGGTAACCATATCGAGAATAATCGTCTATGAACGTAATAAAATGTTATTATCCATTCTAAGTAAATGTAGGGAATGGACCACATATCGGTATGTATTAGTTCCAGAACATCCGTAGCTCTATTGACACCCAATTTTCTAGAAGTACTTTGTTTCCCCTTTGACGCACTCAATGCAGACTTGAAAGTCTGTCAAATCTAGAGGTTCAATAATTCCATTCGACATAAGTCTCTGAATTCTCTATTTAGACATATGACATAAACGCTTGTGCCATAAAGTGCAAGAATTCTCATTTAATTTTCGTTTCGTACCATGCGAGCTTGTATTTAATATTTCGTTGGTAGAACTAACAATACCAAGCACGTATAAATTATCAATTAAAGAACCAAAACCTAAGAAATTTGAATTTTGATGGAGATTAACTTTATTATTTCCAAATGAATAAGAGAAACCATATTTTTCCAACGTAGAAACATAATCCGAATTCCGTCTAAAAGTCGGTACAACAAAAGTCTCAAATAAATCCAAATTAAAACCAGTCTTTAAAAGCAATCTAAATGTACCAATAGCCTCCATAACAACTTTATTTCCATCACCCACAAAGATGAATCTTTCATCATTACTTGGCGGTCGGGTCCACAGGTAACTCTGCATGGATACACTTACATGAGTAATAGCACCAGAATCTATCCACCAAGTATCCTTAGGTACGAAAGTCAAATTAATTTCATAACAAACTAAAGTAAAAAACTTACCCTTCTTCACACGCCACGCAGCATACTTGGAACACTCCTTCTTCATGTGTCATGCCTTCTTGCAAAAGAAACAGGTGAATTCATTCTCATGTGTCTTATTTTTTTGGCTGAGATGGTTGTCCCGTTGTTTCCTTGATTCTCTTCTTCTTGTTATTTCGAGAGGAGGTTGCCAGGTGAGCACTTTCAGTCTTGTCCCGCTGGAGCAGCTCCTCTTCTTGCACACAATGAGATGAGCTCATTCAATGACCATTTGTCCTTTTGAGTGTTATAGCTCACTTTGAATTGCCCAAAAAGCGGTGGGAGAGAGAGAAAAACAAAATGCATGAAAAAATCCTCAAACAACTCAAGCTTCAATGACTTCAGCTTTGAAGCAAGATGAGACATCTCCATGATGTACTCCCTGATGTTTCCTTTTTCCCTTATACTTCATGGAGACGAGCTTGCCAAGAGTATAACTTGCTTCCGATTTATTGTTCTTGGAAAAATATTGCACAATCTACTCCAAGAACTTCTTGGAACTTTCTCTCTCATAAATGAAGCCTCGGAATGCTTCTGGGATATAGCGCATCATGATCATCAAGCGCATACGGTTTGAACGATCCCATTTGTCAGTTTTTGCATCTTCATCGGCTCCAGCAGAAGGAATGGGTCAATCTTGTCGTAGGGCCTGATCAAGATCCATACAACCAAGGACAATCTCCACGGTGTGCTTCCATGCTTTGAAATTCGTCCCGTTCAGCATAGGAATGTGGCTCACTTGGCTAGACAAGTTAGAAGTGGTTTCAATCGAAACTGGATCCACTAACAAAATAAAGAAAATATATGCTCACTTTATTACTTAACTAAATCAATAAATCATCTCAAGCTACCTAACACAACATTAATTCCTAGTCTTTGGACAGAGAAATTAATTGTAATTGGTACACTTAATGCATTGATCATATACTGATAATAAGTTCTGTCAAACTATAAAATATCTTTAGACTTTTCATAGTTCACATGAATGACACTTTATAATTATCACACATTTATCATTGCAAGCACATTGTTATTCGACCAAACTATGTCTTCGTTTAGGCCCAGCATAATTCGCATGAATAATTTCGCACAAACATCTATACGTATAATTTTAATTAAATTAATTTTCAATAAACAGAGGCTACTTTGGCAACATATTTTTTGAACTAATTTAATTAAAAATATACTAGATAATCTTAATTGATAGTTAATTTGATTTAAATTTCTGAAGTATAATTTTAAATAATTAAAGATACACCAACCCTTTAATTATATAAAATTATACTATTTAATGAAAACAGATATCTGATATATAAATCCAAAAGGTCGCGTTATCTATTTCAGACATTTAGAGAAATGATGAATTCATTTCCTAATATATCCAAACCGTGTATTCTATTCATGATCGATAACGGTTAGTTATCAGCATTAATTTTCTATTCCAACCATTTGGAAACTTTTCTGATAAAGCCTAACGTTTTAAAAAACAAGTATTCTGATAACAATAATGACAATTAAAGAGTAATAAAGACTCTTTATTGAGTACATATCAGCCTAATAACACAAAACATTTAAAAAAAATATGTTGATAACAAAAAAAAAGAATTAAACAAAACAAATAAAAGGCTCTTAAACAAAAACAAATCAGCGTAAGAACACCACACGCAAAGAGAAAGACGAAATAAGTCCTTTTTTTTGTTGTCAACAAAGACCAAGGTTTTGTTTTGACCAAAAGTTAGAGAAAAAGAAACAAAACTCAAACGCGTATACAAGAGTTGCAAACTGTACCCATAATTTCAGAATGATTAAAAACGTATATAAAAAAAAATTTAATCATTCAATCTGAGACCTAATAGAAGTCATTCTAAAACACATCAACATATTAGAGAAAAAAAAAAAACAATCCTAATAATCCAACGAATGATGTTTGCTCTAATACAACTTGATGGAAAACTTATACACTAATAGTATTTCCCAGAATCAATATGTTATTAGATTGTCAAGGATTAAAAGAATACCTAGATCCATCTTGGTCGATAACCACTTGATGCGAAACAACTTTGATGATCAGTGGTTGGACGAACACGAGCCGGGTGGTACGTGGTCTTCCTTTGCAAAATCATTTTATTCCTCCGACGAGAAACTGAAGGTCTAACTCTCTATGGGAAGAGTATAGACTATTTTGATTTGCATTTAGAACCCATAACTCCATTAATTAATAATATTTAGTATATACTCATTCATTCCATATCAATTACAAATATTTATCAATATTTATTTCCAAATAAAACCACAAATTAATAACTATCATAATTATAGAAATATAGATGCTCATTAAAGGAAATAATTTCCTAACAACAACAAGAATAAAGAGTACGTTAATAATTTTTTTAATTCTCCAGACACAACATATATTACAAATAAAAGGCCAAATCTTCATCGGTTCATTATGTTGAAATGATGTAAAAATTATACTTGAAACACGCAAGTTCCATCTCCATGATTATTGTTCCAAAGTAGTCAATCAACATAGCGTCAATATATTCATCAAATAAAGTTGTCCAAACTAAATTATCAAAATCTCTTTGGTAAACGTCACAACTCATCATGAATTTTAAAATATTATAATTTCTTTCAAGTTGATTTTCTAAATCATGAGTATACATCTTTTGCAAATTGTCGCGACTCGCAAACATATAACATAGCGAAACACATGCCTATCGATGGTATTAAAACAATTTAATTTCTCACTCAATATATATTTTTTTTCATTATTAGACTTCTCTTTTTCTATTGAGATTATTAAAAACCACACACGTTCATAAAATGTTAGACAAAAAAATGGTGTAAGAGGGAAGGCTCATACTGGGATACTTTTAAAAAACCAGGAGATCAGTTTTCCAAAAAATCTACAAAATCGTTTGGGCAATATGCTTCACAAGGAAGCAACTCTACAACAATTTGAGGCAAATTATGGTAATTTATTAGTACTCCGCTCGGTGTCTTATCTACATAATTAAACAATAAGCTTTAGGATTCTCTTCCCGTATTAAAATATTAGAAATATCAAACGAAGCCAAACAAAGGACTTCGTCGTATAAAAAGACCAAAAGATCAACCATTGATCTTACCATCCTTCTATGACTATACTCCCATGGATCCTTGAACTCCGCGAAGAATCACCGGAACCCTTCAAGAGTGTTGATGATTTGAAAAATATTGGTCTGATTGAAAAGAAGCTTAAGGAGTCGATGACAATGAGCTGCCTGATTTTTTATTAAGCTTTGAACACGGATAATGAAAGTTTGTATTTTTTGTTCACCTTTTTCAATGTGTTGTGAAAAACATGATAAAAAGGGGGGAAAATAAAGCGAAAATGATAAACAATCTATATGCCTTGCTTTAATACATATATATATATATAATATATATATATATATATATATATATATATATATTAGTGTACTGTAAAATTAATATACTCTTATATTTTATTTGTCTGGACAACAATTTTTATTTGTAATATTTCTTGAGTTTAGAGGATTGTAAAATCTATCTTTTTATAGTACATTAATTTTTTTAAAGCAGGGAAGATAGATTGTTTATCATTATCTATAAAAAAAAATCCCCTTCTTGTTATCATGTTTTTTACAACACACATTGAAAAGATGATCAAAAAATATAAATTTTCATAACTCGTTTTCAGAGCTTAATCAAAAAGTTGGCCGCCACTGTCATCGACTCCTTAAGCTTCTTTCCAACCACCACAATATTTTTCAAGTAATCGACACTCATCCCGTATTACAAGATTAGAAATATCAAATAAATCCAAACAAAAACCTTTGTCATGTAGAAAGACAATAAGAGCAACCATCGATCTTACCATCCTACTATACTCCCAATTAATATAGTTAACATTAGGCTAAAAAGTGATATAAGGATAAGGGTGATCAAGAATTGAGACTTTTTTTTTATTCATTGCATATTTTTGGATTTGGGGAGTGGGTTACAACTTAACCACTCTTGACATGAGCAGTCGGGCAAATCGTAAGTTAGTTTGTTATTGAGAAGTAAAAAAAATGTGGTTTCAAAAAAGAATGATGTAACCATTCTAGGTACAACCAATCGTAAATCAGAGAATGAGACATCCCTATAGAGCTCTCCATAATCGATGTGAATATTATATGTTTCTGGTAGTCTGATTTAATTTAGGTCTTAATGAATTGAGTATTTAGGTCTTACTTAAATTGATTCATTATTATCCACATTAACAAAATCTTTATCTACTCCATGGTATAGGAAGATCACATTGGAGGTTGTTGATCGCGTTACTAAACCAGCTCTATGCAAAAGAGGGAAAGTGTGGCTTCTGAATTAGTGAAATTTAAATTCACAAGACATATTTTGCTATGAGTAGGCGCCTATGTTAACTCCAAAAAGATTAATATATTTCCTAACTCGAAGCAGTAAAAGAATGTGTCAAAGATCATATTTAATATGCACTTAGTTGACAAGTTTTGACGTTCCCTAATATATGTTTTCGTAGATTATTGCTTGTTGAATAGGTTGACGTAGAATGATGTCAAGTTTAAATCAAGTAAAGAATTGTGAAAGGTGTTTCTTGAACTAAAGGACGATGCACCAATATGTCAATTCTCATTATTTTTTACAATGATATCTTATATATAATGTACTTAAATTCCTATGTGAATGGTTAACAAGGTTGAGTGTGTGACCATCTTTGCATTGAATGTATGAATGAGTTATTTTGTTTTTAAAGCTTGAAATCTTCTTAAATCACAAATGTATGAAGTATTTGTGTACGTATGAAGAACTCGAATATCAAATAAGCGACTATGTTGAGTGTACGGAGGACGACAACTTTTACAAATGGTATAAACCCAAAAAATTGAATGTTGTGGTCGACACTCACTACTACATATATAGTTTTCCGGTGCGGATGACTTTTGGGTGCGACTTTTCGCACCTAAAAGTCGCACCAAAAAAACTTTCACGTGCGAATAGTCGGACCCAAAAATCAAATAAGCGCTGGAAAATTTTCGCGAATTTTTGTGAATTGTCGCACCCAAAAGTGTGTTAATACTTTTGGGTGCGACTAAGTCGCAGCTAAATGACCTAAATTTTTCCGCGGCCAAACTTCCCCCCTTTTTTTTACAAAATATCGCACCCGAAAGCACTGACACAAGTCATTGGGTGCGACTTTGTCGCACCCAATGATACCTTTGGGTGGTGCGACAAAGTCGCACCCAAATTCAAATTTCTTTATTTAAAGCTGCTCGGTTTTCATTCTACCCGAGCCAAACACCCACAAAACTTCTCTCTCCGATTTCTCTCTCCGATTTCTCTCTATATAAAGCAATTTCTCCGACCACCACTACACTTCGAACCCCGTCGCCGCCACCACTCCGACCGCCACCACAACGCTCTCTCTCTCAGCCTCCGACCGCCACCACTACGCTCTCTCTCTCAGCCTTCGACCGCCGCCACTACCTTCTCTCTCTCAGCCTCCGTCCAGTCCTCCGACGACCAGCCCCGGAGACCCCTCGAGTCAGCCTCTTCCTCGCGCGACCTCTCGAGCCAGACTCTGACCGAGACGAACAACCACCGCCGTGAGCCACTGAGACGCCGGACCAAGAGGAGATCGTCGGGAAAAGAAAGCTGAGTCGTGTTCTTCGTCTCCTTCATCAAGGTAAGGATTCAAAATTTCCTAAATCATGAAATCCGAAATTAGGGTTTATGAAGTGGATTTGGGGCTTTGTGATTCAGAGATTAAATTGATGATTTTTTTATTCGTTTTATGCTCGGATTTGTGACCAGCCGCCCCTCCACGACCAGCACCGAGCCGGCCAGCCCCGCTGCAGCCCCTCCGACGACCAGCCCATCCGGCGCCTCCGCTGCAGCCCCTCCGCGCGACCAGCCTCTCCGACGACCGGTATTTTTCATAATTCTATTAGTATTTTGATTATAAGTTTAGTTTATAATTAGTTAGTTAGTTTATAATTAATTTGTAATGAATTAGTTAGTTAGTTGAAATTAGTTTATAATTGATTTGTAATTAATTTATTAATTGAAATTTGTTCTAATTAGTTTTAGGTTTATTAGTTTAATATTTACATGTTTAGGTTATTTAGTTTTGATTAGTTTAGGTTAATTGAAATTGTCAAATTGAAATTGTAATTAGTTTAATAATATGTTTAGGTTGTTTAGTTTTGATTAGTTTAGGTTAATTGAAATTGTAATTAGTTTAATAATATGTTTAGGTTGTTTAGTTTTGATTAGTTTAGGTTAATTGAAATTGTAATTAGTTTAATGATATGTGTTAAATTGTTAATCATGAAATTAAAATTAGTTATGTTATTGTATAATTTAGTTTTATTTCACACATTTTTTTATAAATGAGTTGAGATTATTGTATTTTTGTTGTAAACGAGTCATAGAGGTTCTGTTTAGGGTTTAGTTGATTATTAGGATAGTTTTGGATGATTTGTATATGCTTTTAAATGAGTTTGCAGGTTTTTGGTTTGTTAGTATTATAGGGGAAACTCTGCCGAAATTTAGATTGAGTTTCCAGTCTATTATTCTCAAAACCCTAATTTTTTCAATTCGATTTCAAATAACATAAAATTCATAATCTCATCTTCATTCATTGATCTTCGTCACGTAGCAATAAGTAATCGACTTTATTCGTCTTCGTCACTTAGCAACAACTCTTAATAATTGTTCTTTTTCTCTTTCGTTTAGCAAAATCAATGTCCAATCCAAGTAGAGATTGGATCACCGAGAACAATCGGTTGTCCTTGCAGTATAAAATTGGAGTTAATGAATTTATCCGCGCAGCAAGAAGATTTCCGAACGATAATTACGAATATCGATGTCCTTGCAAGCCTTGCAACAACGTGAGATGGCACGACATTGGGGCTGTAATGCATCATCTGCTAAACAAAGGGTTTACTCCGGGCTACACAGAATGGTATCATCATGGCGAGGTCGTGCATTCCGTCGGTCATCTTGAAGAAGTCCCCATCGGAGAAACAGCCCAGAGAGGAGTAGGAGGAATACATGTTGCTGTGGAGGATATAAGAGATCACGAGGATTTTGATGGTGTTACGGAGCCGGCTCCGAGCGATGTGCGTGCGGAGGAGCAAGTGGAAGACTTGTTCGCTGAGTTGGAAGCGGAATTGTACCCTGGATGCAAGGAGTTTTCGTCGTTGTCATTCTTGGTTCAGTTGATGCACCTTAAAGTCACGAACTATTGGACAAACAAGTCGTTCACAGAACTGCTGCAACTTTTGAGGAAGTCTCATCCAGCCGGTAATCGAATACCGGAGAAGCACTACGAGGCAAAAGCAAAGCTGAAGCGTTTTGGCATGGGATACGAGATGATCAACGCGTGCATTAATGACTGTGTCCTATTTCGAAAACATCTCGCGAACGTCGATGTGTGCCCGATATGTAACGAGAGTAGATGGAAGCCAACTAGTAAGAAGATACCGCAAAAGATATTGCGATATTTTCCCTTGAAAGATTGATTGAAGCGACTGTACGCATCTCGACACACGGCGCTTCATATGCAGTGGCACGAAAGAGATCGCGTCAGGGAAGGTGGCGTTCTACGACATCCTGTGGATGGTACAGCGTGGAAGAATTTGGACGAGAGATACCCAGGTTTTGCTGCAGAGCCTCGGAACGTGCGGCTTGGGCTAGCTGCGGATGGATTCAACCCGTTTTGGGATATGAACCTATCATATAGCATGTGGCCTGTAGTATTTACGGCGTACAACTTGCCGCCTTGGTTGTGCATGAAGAAAGAGTACCTGATGCTCACGCTTCTGATCCCGGGGCCTCATTCACCAGGAAAAGATATGGACGTTTTTTTGCAGCCTGTGGTTGAAGAGCTGAAAGAACTGTGGGAGAATGGAGTCCACGTTCGTGATGGAGCCAGAGATGAAGTGTTTCGGTTGCGTGCCGCGTTACTTTGGACGATAAACGATTTTCCGGCTAGATCGTATTTATCGGGATGGAGCGGCCAGGGGTATCTCGCTTGCCCTACGTGCAACTTTGACACGCCGTCCCTAAAAGTCAGAAACAGGATCGTCTACTACGACCATCGTCGGTTCTTAAAAAGGCGTCACCGATTGAGGAAAAGCAACGATCACTACAAAGATAAGCACGAGAAATGAAATAAACCCGAGAAGTTGACTTCGCAAGACATACTCGCTCAGTTGGCTGGTGTTTCTTGCACGACTACTAGCAAACACGATGCCTCTGTAGGCAAAAAACGAAAGCGAGCTGAGTGCGAACTGAATTGGACCAAGAAAAGCATCTTTTACGAGTTGCCGTACTGGTCTGAGTCGCAGTTGAAACATGGACGTGATGCATGTAGAGAAGAACGTGTGTGAGAATCTTCTCGGGACGATGCTCCGCTTGGAAAAGAAGAACTATGACACCGAGAAGGCGAGGCTTGACTTGATGGACTTGGGCATCAAGACCGCTTTGCACTTGGAACCATATGGGGGTGGGTATTACAAATCGCGAGCGTCGTACATTTTGACCCTTGAGCAGAGACAGCGATTTACAGAGTACTTAAAATCTGTCAAATTTCCCGATGGTCTCGCTGGGAATTTAAAAAAAATGTGACAACTGATGGGAAGCTCACAGGTTTGAAGTCGCATGATTGTCACGTGATCTTGCAAAGATTGTTGGCTGTTGGTATTCGTCCTTTTGTGCCACAACCAATACATGATACGATCACTGAACTTTGCAACTTTTTCAAGTTGATAAGTTCGAGAACATTAAGAGCCGAAGATCTTGAAAGAGCGCAAGAGTCTATCGTCGAGATCTTATGTAAGCTTGGAATGATATTTCCACCTGCTTTTTTCACGATCATGGTTCACGTGGCGATGCATCTACCAGAGGAAGCGTTGCACGGCGGCCCGGTGCATATGCGGTGGATGTACCCTTTTGAGAGATACCTTGGGACGTTAAAACATTTTGTCAAAAATAGAGCTAGACCAGAAGGCTCTATTGCAGAAGCTTATGTTGTAGAAGAAGCTCTAACGTTCATTGCAAGGTATATTGAAGATAAGAAAGTAGTTGATGAAGTTCAAGTGCGAGAGCTCTCCGTTTTTCGATCTGAGATGTGTGTGCCTTATGGGATGATGAACGCGATAGTATTAGACGATGAACAAATAGAAAAAGCGGAGTGGTACATCTATACCAACTGTCCTGAAGTGGATCCGTATTTGGTGTAAGTAATCGATCCACTTGCTTCTCTAAGTTATTTCATTGTTGTATTTTGTTTAAGCAATGTTTTAAACAACAGCGAGCATTTGGATTTCCTGAACGAATCTGGAGTTCGCGATATTGAAGCGGAGCATAGAAAGGGATTCAAAGATTGGTTTGCGAACAAGGTAATAACACAATAACCCGTTTTTTTATAAACACACAAGTGCTAACCAATACTTTGTTTCGTAATAACCAGATTTTTGAAATGAAAGCTAGTGACTCTGACGTGTCTGACGAGATCTACTCGCTTTCTATCGGTTCCCTTCAAGTCGCTTATCAATATCCATGCTGCTTTGTTAACGGCGTGAAGTTCATTACTCATCGTCGCGATAATCAACGAGTCACTCAAAATAGCAGTGTATGTGTGCATGTGGATGATTTCACCTACTACGGTCGGATGGAAGACGTCATGGTGTTGAATTATAGGTACGACTGTCGTGTTGTATTATTCAAAAGTATATGGTACGGTGACAAGCACGATTCTCGGCGACTAGTTCACAATGATAAGACTACTGGAAAAACGAGTGCTTTTACCGCGAAACAGTGGTTTACAGAGGAGCCGTACATACTCGCAATTCAGGCGAAACAAGTCTTTTACATCAAAGATCTTGTTTTAGGTGGTAACTGGGAAATCGTTCAGGAATGCAATCATCGAGGGATTTGGGACGTTCCTGAAGTCGACCCCACCACCTCAGCCTCGATTCCGTTGACAATAGAATTGTCAAACATCGATCGTCTGAATCATCGACATGAAATCGAAGATGCTGAGCTAGTAAATATCGTTGACGATGGTGAGGAAGACGATGATGATCATGAGGAATGCATCGTTTTTGAGGGAGAAGATGTTGATGTTGATGTTGATGTTGATATAGGTAGTGATGACGATGAATGAGAACTATCTATGTAACCACGGTTTTCCTCCGCCATATGTGAGGTTTTATAATAAAATATATCTGTGGTGTCACCCACGTTTTTGTATGATGTTGTTCCCTTTTGTTTTGTGATGTATGTTCACAAATGTTGTTGTATTTTATACGATGTCAATTTACAAATGTTGTTTTCATTTTATGGGATGTCGACCGCTTCAGGTTCTGGTGGAGATTCGCCACAAAGACCGAATTCTCAAGGTCCGCCTTAGGAACCCGATTCCGAAGGTCCTAAGAAATCAAGGGGACCAACAACCGGCTCGACGTCGGCGCGAGCAACACAGGGTGTACCTGGTGCGAAGGTGGTCAAGTGGGACCCAATAAACCAAACATTCTATCAAGAGATAAGGAAAGAAAATAAAAAAGGTTGGACTATTTAACAACCGCCTCGGTGCTTTGGTGAAAGCACATATCCCGCCTACGACTCGTGATTGGAGTGAAGTGACGCCCCAGACGTTGGCTGCTATTTTGAGCGCACTTCATCCCGAGTTCAGATTTGTGTACACGGATCCTGACACCGGCGAGGATCTGCCTGCGGATTGCTATCAGAATACGATTGATCAGGCTATCATTCGGAATGCCAAGATCAGGCGACGCAACCAGAAGTCCAAGCTATCAGAGAAGTTCAGGTTAGAGTTTCGTGGGAGCAAAGAAAACGCTAAGGCGGAAACACCACCGGGATATAAGAAAGAGGATTGGGAGGCGGTGGTAGACGAGTTCGCAACTGACGATTGGAAGGTACGTAATGTATGATTGTAATAAATCACAATATCTTTATCAGATTGAATAATGACAAAATTAATTATTTGCAGAAAAAGTCTAATCGCAACAAGGAGAATTCGAAGAAGAAGAAGACGAGGTCGACTCAAGGATCTCTTTCTTTCTTGGCTCATCGTCATTTGAACGTAAGTTATTCTAATTTTGAAATACTTAATTTGAAATAAATTCAATACTTATATTTTTCATAACAATTGCAGAGTAAGGATGATGGGACTTTGGGCTCCGCGTTAACGACGTGGGAGCAAAAACACCATAATAGAAAAGGTGAATGGACGACAGATTAGGCGAGACGAGCACATGTAAGTCATATGTGATAATTACGATTACGTTACTTACATAATAATTAATTTTTAATAATTTTTCTTATGTGTAAAGGCGCGGATAGTTACTCTACTGGCGGATCTTCAGCGACAAGCAGAAGAGCAAGGCGTAGTCTTTAACCAGGACGACGCAGAGGAGCACGTGATGCTAGAAATTCTCGGGAACCGTCAAGATTGGTACGTTGGAATAGGTCCAGCGGTCCCGAGATCATCTTGGGCTATTGCTTAGGCTCAGGACGAAAGCTCGTCATCAGGCTCAGGCTCAGGCTCGTCGCGGCACCGCGTTCCAGATCCAGTGGTTGGCGAGCTCCAAGCTCAGGTGGCGGCACAACAACTCGCTATGGATGAGATGAGGCGAGCCCAACAACAGCAGATGGAGGAGATGCAGCGACAACTGTTCGCGTTCACGCAGCAGTTTTCGCCCTTGCCTCAGATGTCGTCCGGCACGATGCCACAGATGCCTCAGATGTCGCCCGGCATGTTGCCACGGATGCCTCAGACGACGCTGTCGCCTCAAATGCACCCGTCGCCTCAGACAACGCCGCCATCAGTTTCAATGGCAGATGCTCAGACGACGACGCCAGCTTCAGCAGAATTCCAGCAAGAGCGTACGAGCGGCAGTGCACGAGGAGGTAGCAGCAGTTCCGGAGGAAGATTTGGAGGAAGAGGGAGTAAAACATTCAAGGAGTGATTTACAAACCGAGGAAAAGGAAATGGAAAAGAATGAACATTTTTTTTAATTATTTGTCGTACATTATAATAATTATTGTAATCGAACAACAAATGTTTAGTTTTTATTATTATTATGAATATTAATTAATAAATTTTCTAATTAATAAACTATTTAGTAAGTATTATTCGATTATAATCATAGAATTTATAAGTATAATAAACCAAAAAAAAATTCAAAAAAAACTATCGGGTGCGACTATCCGCACCCGAAAATTGAGCGGGTAGACCTTTGGGTGTGAATAGTCGCACCCAAAGGTCAACATTCCTCGCCACATAATGGCGGGCAGGCTATTGGGTGCGACTTGTCGCACCCAATAGTTTCGCGGGAAAGCCATTGGGTGCGACTTGTCGCACCCAAAAATTTGGCGGGTAGGCCAATGGGTGCGACCAGTCGCACCCAAAGGTTTGGCGGGTAGGCCTTTAGGTGCGAAAAGTCGAACCCAATGGCCTTCCCGCGGACTTTTTCGCACATCTTTTCTGACTTATGGGTGCGAATTTGGGTGCAGAAAACCGCACCTAAAAGTCATGACCATCGGGTGCGACTTTTCGCACCCATCACCTTTAGGTGCGAACTTTCGGGTGCGAGAAAGGTATCATTGGGTGCGACTTTTGACTTTTAGGTGCGAAAAAAGTCGCACCCAATGATGTTTTTTGTACTAGTGACAATCGAGAAGATCTATAATAAAGGACTGTCTGACAATTGAAGGTTGGAACTGTAAAACACATAACCCTTGGGCTAGAATTAATACAAGAAACCACCAAAAAAGTTCAAATCAATTACAATCTCCTCAAAGTAACTCAATGAAAATAGAATTATTATGTTGATTGAAGGAAGCGAGACCATTAGGATTCATAGCGGGGGATTGTGTATCTTGAATGTTTTACCTATGTGAGAGTTTTTCACTTTTGTGTTTGTGGCAAACTTGAATAGAGAACCTTTTGAGATTCTAGATCGAGTTTGGTCGCTTGTTTACGCTTGTCGAATTTTTTTAAATCACAGCTCTCAAAACGAGATCTCAATCCATTCCATATCATTGTAATCCACTTCTTGATATGCTACATGAATAAGATATGACTTTCATTTCATAACATGGATCTAAGTGTCAATGAAAGAGAGTAAGACTATTGAGAAGCTCACATCTGAATGATAAAAAAGTCAAGTCTAAGTGTCATGGAGTATTTTGAGCTCAATCTTAGTCCGTGGAGCTATTGTCGTTCTCCAAAAAGCCATGGTCGAAGTAAAAAAAAAATTGGGTTTGAAACATCGTCGGTTAATATCTCCACCATCCGAGCTCTAATTGACTCGATTCTATTTGCATCAAGGTCTGGCTTTCCGGGGGTTCCGGTCGGGTTCCGGCCGGGTTCCTCCGAACCGGAGGAGACCGGGACGGGACATGCAAAAACCGTTCCCATGAACTAAACCTGGTCGAATCCCGGTCGAACCGGACCGGAACCCTCTGGACCGGGTCCCGTTTTGTCTTTAAATATTTTGCTCCTCATTTCGCAAAACCCTACTGTCTCAAGGAAGAAATCAGCGAATCCCGTCCCGACCGAATTCCGTTTCTTCGCTTCTTCATTTGCTCAAATCCCGGCCAGATCCCGCGAACCGGTGTTTCTGGTGTGCGTCCCACCGGATCCTTCTCAGCGGAAGCCATTTTTGTCCAGATCCTGGGGAACCCGAGAGGTATCATCCGAGTTTTTCATTTTTTAGGATTTTTTCAATTTTGTCTTATGAATTGATGATTATTGTGATGATATTGTTGAATTTAAATTAATTTTGAGATTATTTGATTATTGTCACGATAAAGTTGAATTAAAATGTTGATTACAATTAATTTGATGATTGTTGTGATGGTTATGTTGATTTTTGTCATATGAATTGATGATAATTGTGATGATATTGTAGAATTTTAATTAATTTCGAGATTATTTGATTATTGTCATGATAATGGTCTTGAAATGTTGAATTAATCTTCATTAGATTATGAATTGATGATTATTGTTATGATTAAGTTAAATTACTTGAAATGTTGATTAAAATGAATATGATAATTATTATGATGGTTATATTGAATTGAAATTAATTTAATGATTGTTATGGTGATTTGTGAATATGTTGAATTGAAATGATTATGATTATGAAGTATGGCGTCCGACTCGGCATACAAGTATTGCGAGCCCGTCGAAGGACGACCGAATGTAAGAAAATGCAAATTTTGCGGTTACATCATTGGCGGTTGTGGAATCAGTCGTGTGAAAAATCACTTGGCGAACATAGAGAAGACAAAAAGTGTGAAGATGTGCGACAAGGTTCCTCATGAAGTACAGGAGGAAATGCGGGAGTTACTCTACGTACGCTCTCAAAAGAAGAAGGAACGTGAGAGTTTGTGTGAGTCAATGCAAGCTGACCTCCGAAAAAGTCTAGGGGACTCTGACGAAGAAATAGACGAAGGTCCCGGTGGATCTTCGGGATCCTCTGATCCAAGAAGATCGCACTCCGGGGTCAAGAGGTTGGCCAAAGCCGTCGACCGATTCTTCATTCACGAGTGACGAGACACTCAAAACACTCCACGTATAATTAATTACTAATTAGTGTGATTTATATTTTGTCGTACGTATTGTAATCAAGATTTGACTTTATGGTACTTTATGTTGAATTTTATCTTGGTTTGAACTTTATGTTTTATATTTTTTCGTACGTGTTGTAATCAAAGTAATTTAGTTTTGCAAAATATGAAAAATTTGAAAAAATATGTTTAGTTTTGCAAAATATTTGTCTGAATACCCCTCGGGTTCCTACATTTTTTTCCGGTTTCCTCTACGGTAAACGGTTTCCTACCGGTACCGATTTCCTTTTTTTTGTCCGAATACCCCTCGGTTTGCTCTCCGGTACGCGATTTCCCCCCAAAATTTGGGTCCCGATACGGTTACGGTTACGGTAAAGCGATCCTTGATTTGCATTGGATTTATTTTAAAGATACCTTCAAGAGCATATCCACTTTGCCTCTCGACATTGAGTTTTTTTTATCACCAGTGAAATATCGTCTTCTTTGCCGGCCTAAAAATGATGTATGGGTATTAAAAGCTCTCATCTATCTAATTGTCCATGGAGGTTCTAAGGAGTCTGTGAGGTGAGTTATAGGGATTGAAAAGCTAATTTGATGTGGTTGTTGTTTGACGTTGATGAATTTGATCTTGTCATTTTGTTTAAAATATTGAAATAATTATGGGAAAGTTATTGTATTATTTTTCGACTATTAGAAAGCTCTGTCACCGCCACCGCTCGGAGTTCCAACATCAAAATTTCAAGTTAAGAACGCTAACCCACATTAGGACAAAAGAGGCTTTTAGATGCTCCAAATGTTGCATCTAAAACTCATTTATATGCGATATTAGATGTGATAAAAGTTGCATCTAATACCCCGCATCTAAAGGTGTTGGATGCGACTTTTCGCTTCTAAAAGTCATCGACTTTTAAATGTGACATTTAAATGTGACATGTCACATCAAAAATCGCATCTAAACCAATTTCGGATGGCGGCAATTGGTGAATTTAGATGGCACATGTCGCATACAAAACTCGGTCAAACTAAAAATGGGGAAATATTTGCCACATCATCAAATGAATGAAATAAAAGGGAAAAATAAATCTCGCTAAATTTTTTGAATTTTAGATGCGACAATTATCGCATCTAATTTTAATATTATAAATCCAACTTAAAATCTTTGATTTTTATGAAGTTTGGTGATACCTTTAGATGCGACATCTAAAACCTATCTGCATCTAAAAAAATCTCATTTGTAGTGTGTGTGTGTGTGTGTGTGTGTGTGTGTGTGTGTGTGTGTGTGTGTGTGTGTGTGTGTGTGTGTGTGTGTGTGTGTGTGTGTGTGTGTGTGTGTGTGTGTGTGTGTGTGTGTGTGTGAGAGAGAGAGAGAGAGAGAGAGAGAGAGATGCTATTTTATAAACTTTCATACAATGTTGGTTATTTTCGTTTGAGTTGGTTTAATTCGTCTAATATATATTGTAATAATTGAAAATGGGATGGGTTGTATTTATTATAGTTTTCAAATAAATTTGTTTTTATTTCTAATTTAGTGATTAGTGTCATTGTAGTTAGTTAATTTTATAATATATTAATATTGGTTACTCTAGTAAAGTAGGTAAATTGAAAGTCGGAGTTTTTCAAAATAGCCAATATTTAATACATATTGTAGTGTGGTACCTGGGATAGCCTAGTGGTAATTTCACACCACCTTCTGTGTGGAGGTCATGGGTTCAATCCCCACTGCAGCAAAGCTGCCTTAAAAAAAATACATATTGTAGTTATTAACTAAAATGAACAGGATAAATTTGCAGAATTACCCATATTAATGACCAATTAAAACTAAAATGAAAAAGAAAAACTGTGGTAGCTAGCTTGGTCTAGCGGTAATCTCACACTCACCTCGACGGAGAGGTCATGGGTTCAAGCCTCCATGGGATGCAGAAATGTATGCCCCCTAGGATTTATTCTAATAAGTATGTAATCTTGGCCAATAATGCCACCTACTATGTAATCTTGGCCGATAGTGCCACGTGCACTTTGCACTGCTAATATATCATGTAATCTTGGCCGATAGTGCCCCTACTCAAAAAAAAAAATGAAAAAGAAAAACAGCTAAAATATGCCACCAATTTGACTTCAGAAATTTCGAAATTCTATAAAATTCGAGAAAATCACTCTTACTCATAAACAAATCAAACCAAATAACAAAAAATACATTCAAAACCTAAATTCGAAAGTTAATAGCAATTTATATATTAAAAAAAAATAGAATACAGGATTCAAATTAATTATCACACCATCACATATGACCTAGCATCCTTTGGATGTCGGTGAAAGTTGTTGGGCTTCCAATATCAATTCATAACCACTCACAAATTTGAAAATAGCACAATAGCACAAAAGAAAAGACTAGGAACAAAGCATGTGGTTCGATAAAAAATAAATAAAAAAGAGAACAAAACATGTGCATAAATTTTATTTTTTAATATTAACGAAGTATGTGCAATTAATTATTACAAGAAAGTGACATTTTCTGAAGAGTGGAATGGTCACGGCAACTAGATCTATTAATATTATAGGAGATCACTCTAATAGAATATGTTTGCATGCATGTCAACCAATATTAAATTGGTAGGTATACAGTATACTATACATATACGTACGTGATCATGATATACATATCTTTGCTATTATTTACGTAGATATAGCGGTAGAGTTGTAGGATATCATAGAAGTTTCACACCGAGAGTGGGAGCGAGGATATGAGAGTTAAGAAATGAGAAGAAAAAAAAAAATCACACCCCAAAACATGCTTTGAAATTCCATATATATATATATATATATTATATATATATATGCTTTTATTTATTTTTCATCACAAAAGAAAAAACCACTCCCAAAAGATTTTAAAAAACTTAGTTGGAAGGTGTCTTTGTCATCTTAAATAATAGATGAAACAAAAACATGACTTTTCAACCAAAGTAAGTAACATCACAATGAGAAGGAAACAAATCTGATGATTAATAGTGTACTATTACAAAAGGTACCAAACAGAAAGAACATTAACTAGGGTTGGGCGAAGAAAATTAATCGTCATCATCACCAAAAAAACAAAAAAAACTTGATAATCGCTTTGTTGGTGTCTCACTTACACGTGTCCCCAATGAGAAGGAAGCGAAGAGTTCTGATGCGACTCGGCGTTTCCGGTTCCAACGTCGGAGCCCAAGTGATGATGATGATGATAGCGATGATGGTGATGAAAAGTCCTGGACGACGAAGAACTACTCATCGACTCCAAAGAAAACGACATGTCGTTTCTTCTGTTGGTGTCGTCGTCGTTTTGATTCCCTCCCAAGCACATCTCGGATATTGGCGTCGGAGATGACAGAAGAGAGAAAGCACCCTCCGAACTTAGCGTGGCTGACTTGTCGTACAAGGCGGCGAATCGGGGGCGATCGGCCTCGGGAGAGAGAGGGAAAGTCCTCGAGAAGTGAGGGACTACTTCGGGCGGGCTTGCTTGGTGGAAGAGAGGGAACGAGATTTGGTTTTGGATCCTCAAATCGGGCTCGGTTTTGACTATCGTGTTGTTGGGCCAACCCGGGCCCGACGAGGAGGGGTACACCAACGAACTCGAAAACGGAACCATTTGATTGCCTTTTTACAAAAAAAAAAAAAAAAAAAAAATTCAAATATGTTGGATGTATTTTTTTTTAATTGTGAATATATCTTGGCAATTGGTTTGAGAACAAGCAAACCTTGATAATTCGATAAAAGAGATCCGTAGCGCGAGAGCGGTTCGGGTTGTGGCTTTCTTCTCCTTCGGTTGTGTCCGTCGAGTCGTTTCCGACAACTTCTCTTTCCTTCATCAAACTCCTCAAGCCCATGGAACCTAAAAAAAAAAAAAAAAAAATTACTAAGCTTTGGTTCACATCTTATCTTATGAACTACATAACTAGGTTTGGTAAAATTATGGCATTGTGGTGAGTAACTAGGGCTAGTCATTAAAAACATAAGGTCAAAGCCCATAATTGTTAGAAATTTACACACATTTAGGCACAATTTTTTTTTTGTTGCATTCAAACTTGTAACCTGAGAATTGCTGTGATGTTAGGTTTGTTAAAATTATTCTATCGTAGAAAGTAACTAACATATTATGCAATTTTTGAATTCTGTTTTCTTTACTTGTAAATTGCTGTGAGAAAAAAAATCTTGTGTTTTTTTTAACGCTTTCGGAACCTGAGAAAATTCCCACATATACATAACATTTCTCTATCGTGTTGAAGAAATTTAGGAGAAGCAAAAAAAAAAAAAAAAAAAAAAAAAAAAAAAAAAAAAAAAAGCATGGATCAAAGCTCACAATTGTTAGAAAATTACACAAATTTAGGCCAAGTTTTTTTTTTTTTTTTTTAATGCGTTCAAACTTGTAACCTGAGAAATTCCGTGATGTTTGGTTTTGGTAAAATTATGGCATCGTAGTAACTAATCAACATATTATGCACTTTTTTAATGCTGTTTTCTTTACTTGTAAAATGCTGTGAAAAAAAAATACAAAACTTGTTTTTTCTAAACCTTTGGAACCTGAGAAAATGCCACAGATAAACATATCATTTCTCTTGCCTATATTGAAGAAATTTAGAAGTAAAAGAAATTTAAAAAAAAAAATAGCATGGATCAAAGCTCACAATTGTTAGAAAATTACACAAATTTAAGCTAAGTTTTTTTTTTTTTTTTTATGCGTTCAAACTTGTAAACTGAGAAATGATCTGATGTTAGGTTTGGTAAAATTATGGCATCGGAGTAACTAACTAACATATTAAGCACTTTTTAAATGCTGTTTTCTTTACTTGTAAAATGCTGTGAAAAAAAAATACAAAACTTGTTTTTTCTAAACCTTTGGAACCTGAGAAAATGCTCAGATAAACATATCATTTCTCTCGCCAATATTGAATAAATTTAGGAGAAGCAAAAAAAAAAAAAAAAAAAAAAAAAACGTGGATCAATTATCTATTTTGTAAAAGCCAAAAATAATTTTAAGCTGAATAATTGTGAACGTAGCTTTATATATTTTCCTTGAAATCTAAACAAAGGCTTCACCGACCAGCTTTGACTTAAACATATATAGATCCAGTGAAGTGAAACATATATATGAATATATATTGTTAGAAATTAACAAAAATTTAGCCTAATTTTTTTTTTTCCATGCATTCAAACTTACAATAAAAATTTAATCCTGTGAAAAAAAAAAAAAAAAATCTTTTGTTTTTTCTATACCTTTTGGGACCTGATAAAATGCTCACATAAGCATAACATTTCTCTTGCCTATATTGACGAAATTTAAGAGAGGCAAAAAAAAAATTAATAAATAAATAAAAATAAAAATAAAAATTCCAGAACATGTTCTCTTTTTAAGCTCAATAATTGTGTACGTATCTAGACAGAGGTAAACATATGTATAGATCCAGTGAAGTGAAACATATATATATACATATATACGAGTATATATCGTTACCTACTACATTGCTGGCAAAATCGTTGAGTAAGACCTGCAATGGAGACCTTTGGAGTCTTTGAGTGAACCTCACAGACTTTGTGTCGCCGGTGATAGTCTCTACAGCCGCTCAGATCCGCCGTGCAACCGTCGACGAGACACGACGCCGACGACGACTGACCTCCGCCGTTGGATGAGCCTCTAGACCTTTTCGAAGCCTTCGCCGCCGCCGTCCGATTCCCCAGCTTCAGGTCCACCGAGAACTCCCCGTCGTCCGATCTCGCACCGCCGAACAAAGCCATCGCGCTTCTGCCTCCGTTGACCGTAGAGTTGACCGCGCTCGAGAAAGTTTCTTCTTCTTGTTGATGTTGTTGTTGTTCCATCTCCTCCGATAAATCCCAAGGACTTGTGGCTGGTGCTTTTAGATTCCACTCCATTGTTGATTTTTTTTTATTTTTTTAGGTTGGAGATATTTTCTCTCTCTCTCTCTCTCTCCTCTCTCTCTCTCTCTCTCTCTCTCTCTCTCAATCACGCTGTGAGAAGAAAAGTATACAGCTTTAGTACTAAGTACTAACTAGTAGTATCTCTACTTCTGCTACCTATACACATATATATAATAAAAACCATGTAAAATGAAAATAAAACAAATGAACTAATGATAATAGAGTAATAGACAAATAGAGATAAGAAAAAAAAAAAAAAAGAACTAATGAAAAAAAAAAGTATATAGTTTCATTCCAGTCCTAGTAGTATCTCTAATTCTACTACTGTCTATAGAGTATAAACACATGTAAAATGGAATATAAAAGAGAATTGAAGATATGCCATTTTTTTCATTGAAATTTTTTCTTCTTCTTCAAGCTTGAGATATTATTTTCAATCGCATGGAAATGCCCAAGATCCCAAGTACACTAGAGTGACAAGTTTTAATGACACACACAGCGCGCGCACACAAAACGATATTATTATTATTATAAATATGCAGTTTCTTTCGAATACAGTACTACTAGGCTACTAGCAGGTTCAACAACAGTGTAAAAAAAAGGAGCTATATTATTATCAATTTACCATACAAACTGCTATAGGACATTCATTGTACTACTGTCTACTAGCAGGTTCAACAAGAATGTCAAATTTTAAGGAGACAAAAAAAAAACTAAATATATATATATATATATATATATATATATATATATATATTATACAGTTTGAGAACGGCTGAAGGAAGGACATTCATAGTACTTGTTCTATACGTATAAAATAACATCATGTAAAATAAGATATAAAGAACTCATGAGTCATGAACTCATGATATAGAAAGATATGCTCTTTTTTTTTCTTTCTTTCTTCTGTTATTATTTTAAGCAACCAACTGATTTGTTCCAAGAAATTGGGAAGCTTAATATAGAAAGGTCAGAATGAAAGATCATAGTATTAATTTATAAATAGATAAAATAAAATTTTATAAGAAAAAAAATGGAGAGAGATAACATAAAAAGGAAAAAAAAACCTACAAATAGTTATCTTTCCAGCCATTTAATCATGTTGAGATAAGATTCCATTAAACAAACAAAGATGTATGTGGGTCTTAAGTTATATTAATATATACATGAATGAACAAACTTGAAAGAAAAATAAAACAAAAACAAAAAAGAACTCGGTTAATAGTTTTTGGATTAGAAGAAGTATGAGAAAGAAGAACAATATTTTTTTGTACCTGTCAGAAAAATGCTGGTTGGTTGGTTCTTCTGGCAGAGAAGTGAAAGAAATGTAATGGATAGAGATTTTATTGTATTAAAGATTGGCCAAAAAAATAAAGATTATTAGTACTGCGTGAGTGAGTAGTTCGGATCTTGAAGGCCAAAAAGGTGAGGAAGATGTTGTATGTGGTAAGATTTTGGGTTTTAAAAGCTCTCTGAGGCCTGAGCTTTTACTATTTTGAGGGTTTGCTTGAAAGACATGCCTTTACTATAGAGAAATCTTTTTTATTTATTTTTAATTATATAAATAATAATAATAGCAATTAATAACAGGGACAGGCTGTTTGTTGCTTTCAACTTTTGTGAGCCAAGAAGAGAGAGATAGAGAAGAAAGTACAAGAATGGATGCTTGAGAGTTGAGACAAAGCATGTGGCATTGTGTTTCACATTCCATGGTATGTCTTTCTTTTGTGCTTACTTTCATTTCTAATTTCATTTCCGTTTTATGTATGTTATAAATAATAATACACATTTATATTTCACAGCCACTTTGACCGTTCTCAACTTTGTTTTTGTTGATTAAATAATTCGATAATCGAGGGTGAAAAACGTAGAATGTAAATTGGAACAAAATTTATGACGACTAAAGCAGCGCTAACTGTGGGTTTAATAAGGCTAACTCCTAACTACGGTAGTTAAGGGTAGCCTTGACCTTTTGGGGGGTTTTTTCTTTTCTTTTCTCGGCGGCTATTGTAATAAGGGAATTTTTTGATGTATTTTGGTGAAAGAAAATCTATGTTTAATTATGTTTGTCGGTTTTAAGGGAATGGTGTTAGTCATTTTGTGGCATGTTTTATTTGGTTGGCAATACTATTATTAAAGAAGTTGTGCAACATGATGTTTAATTATGTGTTTTAAGTTAAATCGAAACTAAATTTATAGAATTTAATTTGGTTAATTTATTAACCTTCCGGAAAAAAATTAGGGTTAACAAAAAACTTGGATGGCTAATAAGTCAACCACATCTTCTTCACGTTTATTGGTCGTTTTTTTTTAGCCTACTTTGATTAGTTCATTTCATTAATGTGTAAAGGAATAATCAAAGCCTATATATATATATATATATATATATATATATATATATATATATATATATATAGGCTTGATTAACGGATTAACCCTGAATGCGACACCAACACTCAATTTTGGTGGGGTTTTTCTCTGAAAATATTTGATTGTTAAGAGTGAAAAGTCCAATATCAGGCGCTGGATCAAATATATCACAACCTTAGCTTAAATATGTGTCACACATGGAGGGGAATAGCGGTGGTGGTCCTTGATATTTTTATTATCACTGTATTTTATTTATTTTATTTCGTTGGCTCTTCAATAATTGTAGTAGTACTCTTTATTATTGTCACCAAATAGCTGTTTCAAAGCAGGTAACAGGACCTAATGATATCTTTCAGCAATTCAGCACAATAAAAACTGGTCATTATTATACATAAAATGTGATTTATACAAATTATCAATAAAGATAGCGACATCACATACCAGTGTCCAGTAGTGTGTGTGGTGTTATTATGTCGTGGTAATTTATATATATATAATATATATATATATATATATGGGTGAGAAAATGATATCTTGCTTTGGCTTTAGCATTTCACATCACTTTTAAGTATTTTTTATCACTCAAAACGACATCGCTTTCAATATTTTGAAGTTTGGAGCTCATATTTATCACGTTGAGTCTTCATACTGGTCAGTTTTTGTTTGCTTTATCCATTGATCAATGACTTGTTTTAGACACACTTTACACTAATAAACGCCATTTTTTCAATGTTATTTATATTTTTTGATCGATTTTCAATGTTATTTATAGGCATGCAATGTTAATAGTTATTTTTAGGCATGCAATGTTAATAGTTATGGCTTTGAGTTGAAAATTCTATCAGCCCTGACCCCAAATGCCTCTATTTTTGGAAATCTTTCTCTCGGGTCAACTTGTCAAAGACAGTCATTTTATTTTCTTTTTTACCCCCCTTGTTAAAGACGGTCATTTTTCTTTCAAGAAAAAAAAAAAACAATTATATATATATATATATATATATATATATATATATATCATTTTATTTCTTTCTTACCTTGTTAAAGACAGTCATTTTCTTTCGGACAAAAAAAACAAACAAACAAACAAACTTATCATACAGTCATTTTATTTTCTTTCTTATCCCCCTTATTGTAATTTACATAAATTTTTACAATATTCAAAAAAATTCCATCAAAATCGTCCATCCAATTTTTATATACAAAAAAAATTAAACCTCTTAGCTTTGATCATCGACAAACACGCAAATTATATTTATATATATATATATATATATATATATATATATATACGTTAATCGCATTTTTTAATTAGCACTAATAATCGTTCGTGATTCGATCTAAGACCGGACCGTAGGACCGCACGTATCGAAATGCTACTAAAAATTATTGTGTTTTTAGTGACGATCAAATTTAGATGGCGGTTCATATAAAACCGCCTTTAAAAAATTACATTTAAAAAATTGAAATTTTGATTTATTTAAATGTTAATTAATAATTTGTACTTTATTTGTTAAATTTATTTATTTTTCAATTAATTATTAAATATTTTTTGTCCAATAGAAATTATTATTGAATATTATCATTTAATAGGCAAACATTAGTTATAATCCACAGACTTACATTAGATAAACCAAGAACATAACATGAAAATCTTTTAGCAATCTGAATGAAAAAAAAAAATGAAAAAAAAATGAAAAAAACACTATGAAGAATTGCTCCTAAATACAATTAAAAATAGTTCTCTACGCTGAAAAAATAAACAATAAAATATCTTCATTGTCACAACATCATCATGGAAGCTCTTATGATTCATAAAATTTCTCCTAGTATCACCTAGGACTGTATCTCCATCCAAAAAGGCGCACTCTTCCTCAAGGAAGCACCATATCCCAGGAACTGAAAAATTGAACAAATGTTTTTCAACCACACTATGAGAAATTTCATTCCTATGATTTAGACAAACATCACCAATTGAAAACTTGACAAACACGCTTGGTTGTCTCTGGAGACGCGTTGGGATATTTCATCGAACATATCTTGTGTAACAGAAAATAAGTCGGACCTCTTCATCTTCTCCGACTCTTGAACCCTTCTTGCAACAAAACATTTCAATCCTCTCATTCTTCATCCCCATCTCCGAGAACCTCGACTATCAGTCTTCTTTATGTTCACGTATTTCGTTGAAATAAAAATCCTCGATAGAACTTCTTCGTCACCTCTTTCTTTGCCAAGAATACGTTATTGACAATAAAAAAAAATAAATAAATAAACCAGATGCATCTATCATTTTTTTAGAAGAAAAAAAGTGTAACAAGCATTTTCACAAACGGCTGATGTGTAACTTAGTTCTCAGAAAACTATACATAAGGTTACTTTCAAATAGCCGTCGAAAGTTGCTGAGATTCGCCGAATGTCGCCAAATTTTTTTGGCTTTAGCTCTCCAAGCACTCAAAACAAAAGGACAGTCGCCGATTTTTTTCGTGTCCAACCTCGCGCCCGCCGCTGGGATTGAACGCCCTTTTTTTCGTTTCTTTCGGCAAACTGAGAAACCCCAAGGTAATTCATAGTTTTTATAAAAGGGAAGGAGCCAAAATTGGTCGGTCATTTTTAGCACAAATGGGATGTCGTTTTGTCAACAACTGAACGACATTCTGTGGAAAAATGACTTAACAGACGTCGTCGACCGTTTGTGGTCCGAAAACGTTGCTGCCCCCGATTTTTGGTAATTTTCTTCGGGTCTGAAACATTGGCCTCACCTACCAGATAATTTTCACAACTGTGCAAACTTCATGGCGTTAAATGCACGGCCAAAAACGATCATCGCTCTAAGACGCGAAAAATTCTGCGACCATGCGCCTCTAAGAGCCGGCGTGCCCCGCGATTTGACCAAGTATTGTGTGTTCCATTAATACCACGGTCACTTGACACCGGAATGCAAACATGTTGAGATCCGCAGAGATAAAAATCAATTTTCCGTTTCACATATAAATGTTGAAACGATCCCATGTGTTCGCTTGTATGCCTTGCGCTATTCTATCCTGCGATGACGCTTCTTGTCCCAACGGGACTAAGAGATTGCGCTTATTGGCCCGAGTATCCAAGCGATCAAGTGTGTTAGCTTGTACGCCTTGCGCTACTCTATCCCGCGATGTCGCTTCTTGTCCCTAGTGTCTAAGAAATCTCGTGTGTTAGCTTGTACGTCTTACGCTACTCTATCTCGCGATGACACATCTTGCCCGAGTGACTAAGCGATTGCGCTTCTTGGTCCCAAGCGCCTAAGTGATCCCATGCGTTAGCTTGTACGTCTAACGCTATTATATTCCGTGATGATCAAAGATGCCTCACCTATGCGCACCCAAGACGCCTCGAGTGGTGCACTAAAGACGCTCTGAGTAATACACCAAAGACGAGAGGCGCACCAAAGTCGTCCCTCACGACGCACCAAAACCGCCCACAAGGTGCACAAAAGTCATCCATCGACACATAATCAAATCAACGGCTGTTGAACAAGCCAAAACACGACTTACTGAAGAAGCAAGAAGGTGCATCAAAGACATCCAAGCGGTGCAATAAAGACGTCCACGAGCGCAAAAAAGCCGTCCACCTCGATGAGACACAACGTAACATGTTTGCTTAGAGACGAAGACTCAAAAGAGAAAAATCCCCTCAAACAGCCAGGGAGATTCTTAAAGTCTGCCGCTCGGAGTCCTCTAAACATCAAACTTAGAGAGCTAATGTAGTCGGTCGTTTTCAAAAATTATTACATTTCTTGTGACTTACAAGGAATTTCACGTCAAAGCACAAGTGAGGCCCACAAAGAAGCCTGATATAGGCACACAATGCCCATCCGAGACAAGCTCATCAAAGGCTCACAGAGGCCAAGACCCACTCAAAAGAGGCCTATCATGCTCATCCACGAGGCGAAGCTCACCCGCATACCGCGCAGTGAGGAACTCGGCGCGCGAAGGGCTTGGCGCGCTGCGCCTGTGAGCAAATGATTTCTCCTCACATGCGCTCACAAATTCACCCCGCACACACAACATCCTGAGTGAAGAGCCAGTGCATATCTAGGCGCGCGGATTTATTCGCGCCCATGCTCTCCAAATCACGCCGCAAGCTCTATGCCATGCATCCAGAGGCCCGCTTCAGCCTCCACATCCACTATAAATACCACTCCTCATAGAGGGTCAAGTACACACTTTTTTCTCTAGTGAACACAATTCTCTCTCTCTCTCTCTCTCTCTCTCTCTCTCTCTCTCTCTCTCTCAAAATCACTCGATTCCAGAGTTCTGAACGCTGCCGAGGACCCTCAACACATACTTTCACTCTGATGAGCATGATTCTCTCAAATATTCTCAAAGAATAACAGCACCTCCACCTCATACACATAGCAATCAAATTAATGTTCATCGTTCTTCTTGTTTCTCATATCTCCACGACGAGCGAAGAAAGTTGTTAACCTAGGAGATATAACTCGAGAGTTCCGAGTTTCTACAACCCGGCTACTCGGTCTGACCTTGCGTCGAACCGGCCGCAGTCTTTCACGTTGTCCGATTTTCGTCGACATCAATATGTATTTGTCACCCTTCTTTGTGTTTGTCCACATTATAATTTTCGTTATGTATCGATCGGTTTACTCCTTTATTGGAGATGGTTAAGCTATCTTTTAATATCCTGTTATCGGTATATTGTTAAGGTTTTGTCAATACAGGTTGAAAAATTATATTATTAAAGGTTATTATAATGTGATTGTTTGGTATCTCAATAAATCATTATGGTCATATAGAAGGGCCTTGTTCGTGCTTGAGTTTTAATGTGCTCTATATCTTTCTTTTTATTATATATAAAATATGAGATTAAGATCTAAATAATTAATGAAATTAAAAATCACACCGATCAAATATCGGGTGGTTCAAATATCAAATCTATTAGAGACTCGATCGGTGGATGCTAATTTGTACATCGGAAAGAGACTTACAGTGGTGGAATGGTGGCAACTCTTTTATTGGTGATGGACTTGGTAGCAACCGACGAAAGCTCTTTGCTGACCTAAACAAAATATCATAGTTTCACTTGTCTAAACGAAGCGATGACGACGGAGGCAGAGGTTTAAAATTCGGTTTTATTTTTATTAGCAGAAAGCACATCTCCCACAATAAAATGATCAATCATCAAATCAAATAGTAAGACTATAAGGATTATTTTTCTCTTTTAAAATTTATTTCACATGGAAATAAGAAGAAAAGAAGAGGTTTGATGGTACCATGAAGCTTTTTCTTTGTCCACTAAATTATTATTATTATTAAACGGTTCATATATAAAGTTTGAATTTTAAGTCAGAAAAAGTTGTTAGTTAATACAAATATTAACTGTCCCAAATCTAATTTAGGTCTAAAATGATATCATTAATAGTATTAAAATCATTGTAGGTTTAAGAAAAATAAATTTAAATAACAAGTGCATCCATTCATCATGTTTTACAATAAGACACCATATAAATTTTGTTTATAAAATTATAATGATGCGAGTAAATGAATTATTATTTCTTAACATTTGAGGGTTACAGTTTCTTTATAATTCATTCCATTTCCATTTAACAATATAGATTTATTATTTTAAAATTTTACAGGAAAATAATAGGCTGTTTGACTTTCGCCAAATATATTTGGAAGAATAATCATAATATAAAATTTTGATTATCAATTACTGAACATAATATTCTTTTTGCAGCTTTTGTCTATAAACGTTATTTTATCTTATTAAAACTATTTTTCTTCCTTAAACCCAATTTTTTTTTATCAGTCGCTCAAATGATTAAATTATGTGGCACTTCAAACCATTTTCTGTTAGTGACAATGGTGTACCAGTAATATTATAACTCATTAGGGGTAGAATTGTCTTGCTGGATTGAAAAGGGACACGAGCTACACTGTGCCTTAAAATCTGAAACCAAACCTGAAAAGTCGTCAGTCGAAAGATTTTCAACATCTCGGCCTCGGGTGTGTTAATCAGCTGCCACGCGTATACTTCCTTACCTCTCAAATCTCATTCCTACTGTACTGCATTGGCTTAATGTAATTTACTTCTATATCACATAGCTACTTAAAAAAAAAAAATCATTAATGACATAGGTGTCGGTCATCAAACAAATGATGTATATATGCAAATATTTTGGGAAACTTGATAAAGCAAGCTTAGTGTAGCATGTGATTTGAAAACCAAATCATATTTTGGTTCCCTTAGACCATCCCCACCCGTACGCTAAATAGTGGGGATAACGTCCAAAGATGCTCCAACCGAGCGGCATATCTCACGCCATTATGGCGTGGGATATTAAATAGGGGTGGTGTCACGCCAAATATGGTGTGACACTATTCCCTACACCAAAATATTTTTTTAGTCCCTATAAAATTTATAATTTATATATTTGTATTGATTTATAAAATTATATCATATTTATCCTTAAATTATTCATTAAATTTATTTTCAAATACAACATTAACATTAACATTCAAATACAACGACATCGAAATGTAAAAAAAAAACCATTAAAAAAAAAACAAAATGCAACAAAATAAAATTAAAATAAATTTACAATACATAAACTACTATTAAGTTTACTTTGTGTTAATTTGTATTTTGAATAATTTTATGGAGTAATACTTGATTATTAAATAATAAATAAGTGGTATAATTGAAAGATATTAAATAAATATAAGGGTATATAAATAAATAAGAGAAAGTTGAATATAAAATTAATATTTCAATTTGGTGTAAAAAATAGAGTTCGGTTGGAGATGAGATAGTGTTTGATGTGACATGTACTGTAAAATAGAGTAGAAAATGGTGTTATCGGGTGGAGTTGGTCTTAGGAAAACCAAGCATCTCACCATGTAAAATGTCCAAATTACCCTTAAATGAATTTTTTTTTCAAAATCAATCATTCACTTCCCTTCCCTCACGCGTGTTTTTTCAATTCAGAAACCAAAAAAAAAGAAAAAAAAAACGCACAGCCCATACCTTTCCCCTTTCCCTTTCAAAAACATAAAAAAAAAAAAAAAAAAAGAAACCCCCGCTCAATTCTCCAGTTCTCCCCGACAGTTCTCCCCGACCCGACAGTTCTCCCTCGTCAGTTCTCCGTCGTCAGTTCTTCGTCGTCAGTTCTCCCCGTCGTTGCCACTCGTCATTTCGGTCCTTCGTCGCCAGTCCAGCATCCTCGCGAACCAACAGAGCCCTCCAGCCGAGTCGCGAACCAACCGAGTCGCGAACCAACCGAGCCCTCTCTCGCGAACCAACCGAGCCCTCCTCGCCAGTCCAGCTGAGTCGCGAACCAGACGAAAATGGTGAGTTCGTTTTGAGTCCCATTGTTTTAGGGTTTGTTAATGGTTTCATAATTATTTAGAGGTTTCTTCGGTTATGACTTTTTAGGGTTGTTTAGAATATGTTTCGAAGATTTTGGGTTTGATGGTTTGAAGTTTTTGATGAATTTTTGGTGATCTTAATTGTTTTGATATGAAATATTGAGTATTATCGGTGTGAAAGTTTGGGATGTAGTTTTTTTTAGACATTTCGGATTTTTTGGCTATGAAGTTCATAGCGGTTTGAAGGGATTTTTGAAGATTTAAGTTTGCGTTGTTTATGTAATGGATTTATTTTTTGTAAACGATTTCAGAGTTTTCATTTAGTTTATGTGTTTGATTTCAGACGTTTCAGTTATTTTTTGTAATGGATTTTCAGAGTTTTCAGTTATTTTATGGAATGGATTTCAGAGTTTTTAGTTATTTTATGGAATGGATTTCAGAGTTTGTAGTTAGTTTTTGTAAATGATTTCAGAGTTTTCAGTTATTTTAAGGAATGGATTTCAGAGTTTTCAGTTAGGTTATGTAAAGGATTTCAGAGTTTTCAGGTATTTTTTGTAAATGATTTCAGAGTTTTCTGTTATTTTATGGAATGGATTTCAGAGTTTTCAGTTAGGTTATGTAAAGGATTTCAGAGTTTTCAGTTATTTTTTGTAAATGATTTCATAGTTTTCAGTTATTTTATGGAATGGATTTCAGAGTTTTCAGTTAAGTTATGTAAAGGATTTCAGAGTTTTCAATTATTTTTTGTAAATGATTTCAGAGTTTTCAGTTATCTTTTTTTATGGATTTCAAAGTTTTCAGTTATTTTCTATAATGGATTTGAGTTAGTTTATAGTTATTTTTTGTAATGGATTTCATAGTTTTCAGTTAGTTTATGTAAAGGATTTCAGAGTTTTCAGTAAGTTTTCAGTGATTGAATCTTTATTTCGAACTTTTCTCACTTGTATGACAACTTATCATTTTTTTGTAGGCACCGAAATATGAGTTGTTAGTCCCCATCTGTAAGGAGTACAGTGGGCAAATAAGTTTCAGAGGCAGCGGGTACTTGAAGGAAACAAGCGCACGATTTATAGCATTCGGATTACAGGCTAGGTTGAAGGACACACAATTTAGTTGGATCGATTCCCCTTCCGTTACGGGGTTCAACTTTAATGGTGTGATTATAGACCAACTTCTCCAATGACGCATCCATCAAAGATATCCGGATGCAATTTACTTTGGTACCGGTAAGAATCGTATCCGTTTCGGAAGAACCGAGTTTGCTTTGACGACGGGACTAAAGTTTAGTGCGCTTCCGTCAACGGAAGGATTCAAGAAGCACCTTTCAAGTAACCGTCTGTTGAAGACGTATTTTCCTGACCCCGAACACGTTGATGACAACGACAAAAACCTTCACAAGGCACCGTCTGTTGCTGATTTAGAGGCAGCTTTTCTGACGTGCACGAACAAAGAAGACTTGTACAAGCTCGGACTTTGTTTGATTGTGGAAGGCGTGATACGAGGGAAGGATAGTTGGCAAGGTATTTGGGAGGAGTTGTTGAGTATGGTTAATGAGCTCCCATACTTTATGGCGTTTCCGTGGGGCCACATTAGTTGGGCTGCCACTCTCGAGGGGTTGCTAGCGACGGACCCGAAACACCTTCGTAGCTTATACGAGAATCGAGGTAAGAAGCAGAAGAAGGTTCAAGACGCAAAGTATGTGGTCCAAGGGTTTCTTCATGCGGTTCAATTTTGGGCGTACGAGGCCATAGAGTTTGTCGGTGTAGAGTATGGCAAGAAATTGAGCGAGAATAGCATTCCGAGAATGCTCAAATGGGTGAGCATGAAACAAGCAAGACAGAAGGGGTTCACAAAAAAGTTAATCCGACAAAGCGTATGTTTTCTCACTTTTTTTCTTCGAAGATTTTATGTACATTTTCAGGTTCATTTCGACGTTTTTCAACTATTATGTATGATTAATTTCGAAGTTTTGTTTTATAGGTGGAGGCAACACCAGCTCTTGAGCCTACCGATGGTGAGAAGAAGTATCTCTCCATACTCGAGAGACACTCATCTAGTATACCAGAATATCCGGGTTACAGTTCTGTTGTAGCGCACAAGAAGTCTGCGTACGTGAACGAAGAGGGCGTTGGCCCACCACCTGGAGATGAGAAGTTTTCAATGCTAGAACGGCGTTTGACCGATGTGGAGCATAATGTTAAGAAAATGTGTAGGGACCAGAAGCTCATGAGGAAGCAAATCATGAGGTGGCAAAAAGACACGACTGAGAAACTCAATTATTTGGTAAGTGTCGTCCCGGGAAGCGCTACACAAGAAGAGAGGTATCCACCGGAGCAGTATCCACGGCGGAGGTCACCATCTCCACATGGTAATTTGTCTCAACTGTGTATTTCGTCGTTTTTAATTGTATATTGTTACTGGTTTCGGAGTTTTATGGCTTTTGTTATATACTGTTTCGAAGATTAGTTATTAATTCTTGGTGTTTTGTGACATAATTTTGGGCAGTGGTGAATGATGAAGGGTTATTTTTTGACCCTGACGAAGCTGTCAATATTCATGACGAAACTTTGGACCCTCCGGATGATGATGATATCGGTAATGAAGATGGTGAGGAAGACACCGATGAAGATGATGACAACGATGGAGATGATGATGGAGATGATGACGAGGAAGACGATGATGCTGAGGACGATGAAGATGAACACGATGACAACGATGAAGATGATGACAAGGAAGACGATGATGGTGAGGACGATGAAGATGAAGACGATGATGACGAAGGGATGGAAAGCACCGTGGCAGCTCCCGAGACGGCAAGCACCGTGACAGCCCCCGAGACGGCAACCACCGTGGCAGCCCCCGAGACGGCAACCACCGTGGCAGCCCCCGAGACGGCAACCACCGTGAAAGCCCCCGTGATGGCAACCACCGTGGCAGCCCCCGGTGACGACGACGACGACTTCGGCAACCCTCCGGCGAAAGAGACGGCAAGAACTGTGGCAGCCCCCGAGACGGCAACCACCGTGGCAGCCCCCGAGACGGCAACCACCGTGACAGCCCCCGTGACGGCAACCACCGTGGCAGCCCCCGGTGACGACGATGATGACTTCGTCAACCCTCCGGCGAAAGAGACGGCAAGAACTGTGGCAGCCCCCAAGATGGCAACCTCTGTGGCAGCCCCCGATGACGACGACGACGACGACTTCGTCAACCCTCCGGCGAAAGAATCTGTCTGCGTCTATGGTAAGTTCTCAATTTTCAAACTGTTTTGCCTATATTTCATGGTTTATGTGCTTTTTAATTATTTTATGTTGGATTGTGTAGTTTCGAAGAGAAAGAGCAAGCGGCCCAGAAAGCATGATGATTGCACTCCCTTGAACACAGCCAAACTGAAAAGCCTGAAAAAAGGGTGATGAAAATTGCTTTGATAGTGTTGGAGACTAGTTTTTTGGATGAAAATTGGGTTTGTAATGTTTATTGATAATTACTTTGGTAGTTTTGGAGACTAGTTTTTTTGATGATATTTTTGGTTTGTAATGTATACATGAATAACCCGAAATGTCTGAAATCCTTGACAAAAATTAACTGAAATGTCTGAAATCCATTACAAAAATTAACTAAAATGTCTGAAATCCATTACAAAAATTAACTGAAATGTCTGAAATCAAGCACATAAACTAACTGAAAACTCTGAAATCAAACACATAAAATAACTGAAAACTCTGAAAACTTTGGCCGAGGCTATCGGGCCGATGGCCGAGGAAAGCCGAGCTCGGCCTTTGGCCGAGGCTATCGGGCCGATGGCTGAGGATAGCCGAGCTCGGCCTTTGGCCGAGGCTATTGACCCGATGGCCGAGCTAGCCAAGCTCGGCCTTTGGACGAGGCTATAGGGCCGATGGCCGAGGAAAGCCGAGCTCGTCCTTTGGCCGAGGCTATCGGGCCGATGGCCGAGGAAAGCCGAGCTCGGCCTTTGGCCGAGGCTATTGAGCCGATGGTCGAGCTAGTCGAGCTCGGCCTTTGGCCGAGGATATCGGGCCGATGGCCGAGGAAAGCCGAGCTCGTCCTTTGGCCGAGGCTATCGGGCCGATGGCCGAGGAAAGCCGAGCTCGGCCTTTGGCCGAGGCTATTGACCCGATGGCCGAACTAGCCAAGCTCGGCCTTTGGCCGAGGCTATAGGGCCGATGGCCGAGGAAAGCCGAGCTCGTCCTTTGGCCGAGGCTATCGGCCCGATGGCCGAGGAAAGTCGAGCTCGGCCTTTGGCCGAGGCTATTGAGCCGATGGTCGAGCTAGCCGAGCTCGGCCTTTGGCCGAGGATATCGGGCCGTTGGCCGAGGAAAGCCGAGCTCGTCCTTTGGCCGAGGCTATCGGGCCAATAGCCGAGGATATTGGGCCGATGGCCGAGGAAAGCTGAGATCGGCCTTTGGCCGAGGCCATCGGGCCGATGGCCGAGGATAGCCGAGCTCGGCCTTTGGCCGAGGCTATTGAGCCGATGGTCGAGCTAGCCAAGCTCGGCCTTTGGCCGAGGATATTGGGCCGATGTCTGAAATCAAGCACATAAACTAACTGAAAACTCTGAAATCAAACACATAAAATAACTGAAATGTCTGAAATCCATCACATAAACTAACTGAAAACTCTGAAATCAAACACATAAAATAACTGAAATGTCCATCACATAAACTAACTGAAAACTCTGAAATCAAACACATAAAATAACTGAAATGTCTGAAATCCAATACTACTGACGAAAAGTACACGACTTCCTATTATGTCCTCTACGTCCACAAATACTACATTTGCGCTGAACAACAATTACTTCACCTTGAGACGGCAAACGTTTGATCTTGCGCCGTCCTCCTTTGCTCTTCTTCTTCGGCCGACCGGCGGGGTTTTTCGCAACAGGTACCTTGACCTCCATATTCAACAGCTCTTCTGGAGCATTCCACTCGTGTTCAGGACCACAAGGGTACACCGCATCCATGTAGGCCACTCTCCAACTTTCTACTCGATAGAAAGGGTGACACAATGAATACACATCGATGTTACGCTTTGTTGCGACACACGTCGCATGCATGCAAGGGAGACCAAGAAGTTGAAACAACCCGCATGTGCATTCTTTTGTCAACATGTTTACCGTGCCATCCTCGTCTCCATCAAGTACTAAGAACTCATGTTGCGTAACGCCCGAATATTGCAAATGGCGACCCTTTTGAACTTGAAGTCGTAAGTCCTCATCGAATTTTGGACTCAGTTTGGTCTTCGCATTTCCAGATTTTTCTCTTCGCTTGAAGAACCATTCTTGAAGAGTAAATCGAATGCATTCCACCATGCTACAAATTGGGAATGTTCTAGCGTCCTTTATCCTCTTGTTGAAGCTTTCCGCGTAGTTGCTCGTCAATAAATTGTACCTGTTGTTAAAATATTCGAAATCGCTTTGTAAATCTAAGAAACAAACCAAAATCTTCGAAATAAAGTACTACCTGCTTGTGAACTTACCTTTTTCCAGGAAAGTACGACCGAGCAAACCTTTCAATTCCAATGTCTTCCAGATATTTAGCAAGGTTTGGATCTTTACGCCTTAGCTTCTCGAATTGAGCATGAAAAACAGATTTTCTCCAAGCATAACATGCGCCATACATCTCTGGGCCACAAACATCGGTTTTGAACACATGAGCAACATTCATACTTAGATGCTGGTAGCAGATCCCGTGATAACACTCTGGATACACACCGGTATAGCATGAAGGATACTCGCGTGGCTAAAACAAAGCGTTTGAAACATAAATATTAGATCAACTAAAATATTCGAAATGTACTTCTCAGAAAACCTAAGGTCTTGTTTGGTTCTCAACTCAAAAACAGTTTTTCACTTTTTGAGTTAAGAAAATTGGAAACAAAAAATGAAAATGTGTTTGTTTTAATTTTCCGGAAAATATTTTCAAAAAATTTTGAAGTTGTTTTGTAAAAGAGTAAAGAAAACTGAAAACAAATAAAAGGTGTTTTTGGAAAAAAATTTCTTCTCTTCTCTCCTCATTCTCCTCATCTTCTCTTATCATTTTTTCAAAAACAAAAATGAAAACTGTACCAAACACTTTTTTCAGTTTTATCAATTTCTCAAAAACAAAAATGAAAACTGTACCAAACAGCTTTTTGAAAACAACTGCAAAATAATTTTTCAGTACAACTACAAAAATTAGAAAACAGAAAACAAACTTTTTGAGTTAACTACCAAACAACCCGTAAAATCTCTGAAATAACATTCCAAAATTGTAGAAACAAAACTAAAATCTTCGAAATTAAGTACCTGTCTGATATGAAACAAAGATCTGGCGGGGAACCGATGGTCTCTCTCAGTTTCCGAAGGAAGTAGGTCCAAGAGTGATTATTTTCGGTGTCTACAACAGCAAATGCAAGTGGAAACAATTGGTAATTTGCATCTAATGCAATCACTGATAATATATGCCCTCCGTACTTTGTCTTCAAGAAACTACCATCGATACATATCACAGGTCGACATGATGCAAATCCCCGTATACAAGCTCCAAGGGCCCAAAAACAGTACCGAAATCGACTGCCGAAGTCAAGAACAAGGTCAGTAACCGAACCTGGATTTTTTTGTTCTAATGCGTAGAAATAAGCAGGTAACCGCTTGTATGACTCGCCAAGTGTACCCCTTATGTACCCAATTGCCGTCTCCTTGCATCTCCAAGCCTTCTCGTAACTCAAATTTATCCCATACTCATTTCGTACATCTTCTATGATGTTCCTTGGTGTATATGATGTCGATTGAAGACTATACTTATGCTTGATAACATGTCCTACAATCCATGGTGCAGCTTGAAGTTCGCCACTAGAAGGGGCATCAATCGAACAAGTATGTGTAGAAACATACACACTCACTTCGAACATATCACTGTTTGGTAGTTTATTCCCTCTCAATTTCCAAGTACAATCACCAGCTTTGCACTTGACTACCCACCGACTCCTGCTTGTTTCGAAGACCCTATATTGAAAGCTCTTTCTCATTGCAAGCATGGCAACTTTAGTTTTCAAATCAAACTTATTATCAAAAATTTGCCAAACACATATGTCCGAAGAACTGCCAGTGGATGAAGGCGTACTTACATTTTCCTCCAAATCGGGAATTGAAACATGTGCATCCCATAATTTCGACTTCTTATGAGGCGTCGCCGGTACTGGCTCTGACATGGGAATATCATTATCATTCATAACCGGATCATCCTCACAATAGAATCCGCTTGCATCAAAATCTTCCTCATCATCGCCATCCTCATCTTCCTCATCATCACCATCCTTACCTTCCTCATCACCCTCTTCATCGCATGGCGCCTGAAAATCATTCACCTCGACGCTAATACCTAAGCATGCTACCTGAGAATTTGGGGTTGGTGAAACTGCCTTGCTTGGAGTTGTACCGAGAGCTGCATCAACAACGTTTCTTTTCACGGGGGTTAGGCACAAGGAAATCCTCAGCTTGGAGTGACCAGAATTCTCTAACATAAATGCCGTCACACTAGCGTCCGATGCCAAAATGAGAGGAGGCATTGGTCTTCCAGCCCAAACATACGCAGCTTCAAGTTTCAAATCTAACGACTCATCGACACAAAAAGCTTCGTACATAGCGATTAATAGCTCCGCCCGAGATATGTCTTTCGCGAGTGCACGGAGTTCGAATCGCGATTCATTAGTATATTTCCATTTTGTACCTTTGTTCTGTTGTCAATGGTGCCCACAAGAAGAGTTGTAATCTTTATTTTGTACATTTGATGTAATAAAGTCTCATGAAGACTCTTGCTTGTAATTGTCTATTCATTCATTAATAAAGTTGAAACGTTCATTCATTCTTTCTTTGTTTGAAGCTTTATGATAAAACCTTAGTCTTTTAGTCCATAAACAAACTTAACAACTTACGAAGAGACAAATGTAGATTTGCATGAACAAACTCTTCGTAGTTTGCTTAAAACAATATATTCGCAATCTTAGGGTCAAAGGACTATTGACCTCAGTACGATTGTTAGAAGAATCTATGATGTCTGGTTATGAGGCATTGAGAGTTGGAGACTCTATAGTTCTTCTAGGTATCTTCCGAAGGTACTGAATTGACCAGTGCACTTCTAGAGACAAGATAAGAACAAACCATTTAACCTCTTATGTCTCGAAGTCACTATGTATGAATTGCATCATGCTTACCTTAATCCTGAAATGAGACATGCCATTTCACACCTTAGTATTCTCATTTGAGAAAGTCAGAGTTCGGACTCACTATGTGATTCCGAACAGGGCCTATTGGTGAAGTACTAAGTTGTGAGTATGTCATGAGTAACTTTGTGAAGTTCTCATAGATATGGAATTCATGTACAAGATTGCTGAAATGCAATGTATGTCACCTCATGCTTTGTTCATTGGAGTGTGAATAAATGAACTGGGCAGTGTCCAAATTGAGTCCCGACTCTTTGGGATGAAACAATGTGACTTGTTAGCTCCTCGTCAATACATTGTTTCTAACTTATTCACAAGCGACAAAGGAGTTGAGGAAATAACAGCTAGAAGGGTAAAATGGTAATTTAGTAAATCCCGACTGGCTGATGACATTCATGAAGGGTAGCATAGATAATATTCAGTGGATCCGCTCATTATAATTAGGTCGAATTCTTGAGTAGAAAACAAATTCATTTGAACCGAGAGATTTTCAGTGTCAGCTCTTTAGTGGAGTCAGTTGGCATTAAGCTAAACTTGGAAAAGGTTTGTGAACTTTTGAGTCCAAGTGTTTAGCTCAAGCTTTGTTCATTTGGGTCCATGAGGTCACTGTCACGAATCACATCGATAGGAATAGTTAAACTGGAAGTTAAGTCAAAACAAGAACGAAAATAGTTAAAAGGGTATTTTTGTCTTTTGAGACAAAGGATGAAATGAATGTCAATAAATTTTTTGACAAGTTCATTTGATGACTTAATGTCACTCGGCCATGACTTGATCATTGGGCCTTGTGGATTAATTTCATTTCATTAAGAATTTTATTGAAAATTCTTAATGGGCCTTTTTCATGTTGTCATGAATAAATGGAAAAGCTTCTAGAAGCCTTTTCTAGACAATATGGGCGCCTACCCTATAGAGAAATAGGAGAGATTATTTTGTGCATAAATGTATCAAGATACTTGCCGAAAGAAAAAGAGGAAACAAATTTCCTCTAGAAGGAAAGCATAACTTCGGCGAAGAGAGAGTCAAAGCAAGGCTTGGAACAAAATAGGAAACAAATCCAAGGCTTATTGAAGCCTATGTTGGCCGAGCATCTCAAGTGGGAAAAGAGGTAATTGGCTTATGAATATGTGATATTATATAGAAGAGGAAACTACCTTATTGAAGGTGAGACCTCTCCTATAAATAGGAGCCTCATTTCCTCACATTTCATTCATCCAAGTTTAAGAGATTTGAGAGACTCTCTCTCTAGAACTTGTGGCCGAAATCCTCTCTCTCTCTCTAGTTTATTTTCGATTTTTTGCTTTGGCACCTAGGTCCTCACTTGACCTAGAGTTTAGCTCTGCGACTTCGAGACTCGTTCTTAAGTCGTGGTGTTTAAAAGTGCCCACTCACTGATTCCTTTTATTTCGAGTGATTTAGTGATAGAAACTATCGTGGTTGCTCGAGGTGCCGAGGAAAGAAAGAGAGACGTGCTGCGAGGAGACGAGCGTTGCAAACTTTCCAAAAGCTTCTACAAAGTTCAAGCTTCAAGAAAGGTTAGTAAACTTCTATACTCATAATAGTTTTTAATTACATGTACTTGCTCTTTGTCTAGGTTAGTAAAAACTGTTTTTACTTGAAAAGAAATTTTTTAAAATTCCGCCGCTTCCCGAAGCGTTTAATCTTTTTCTTAAACCCTAGATCTAATACTTTTTCTTAAACTCTATATTTTTTTTAATTAAAACTCATTAAAAATAGTCAATATTTATAAATTGTTATTATCTAATACTCACCATTTATTCTATTAAATGCAATTACTTCTCATTTATCCCATGTAGAGTTGATGGTATTTAGTTTGTTCTAAAGATAAATAATACGTAATCTAGTTTGAAAGAGAAAACTTTTTCTTCCACTTTTTGTTTTTTGTTTTTGTTTTGGCTTTTTTTTTTTTTTTACTTTTATCATTTATTTCTCATGACGGAGAAACATAAAGTTTGGTAAGGCTAATAAATGAAGAAGAGCACCCTCTCTCTTTTCAACTTCATCTCTACAATCTTTATATATAAATTATCTCGACTTCTAAGTCGATGCAAATAGAGGATTCGACCTAGAAAAATATTTTACAAGATTTGGGCTTTAGGGTTAAAAATATTCTCCATCATCCGTGTAAATTATCTCGCTATTCAACTCTGAATGTACGAACACTATCTCAATTGCGGAGGAGCAAAATCTAATGCAAATGATTGGCAAAAATGAGCTTTAGGGTTGAAAATATCATATGAATTAGAGTTGGATATCAAACAACTTCAACGCTCTTAAAATTTATTTGATAAAAACTCATATTAGTTAAATTATTTATATTCATAATTTAATTATATAAATTTAATTAATCTTACTTAAATAAATTTATATAAAATTTATTTATCTTACCAAATTTTTTATATGGTTTGCAACAACAATTTTTGTACGACTGATAGTTAGCGTCCAATTTATATGACAATTATCGATTGAATTCTATTTGTTAATTTTTTTTTTTTGTAAATCTTTCTCGACGGCCCAAAATCATCATATACTTGGGGAATAATTATTTTCAATGTTGGACCTAATGAAAGATGCAACACAACATATACTCTCGGAGAGTCTCTTAAAAATGTTTTAATTTGGTTTTAACCAAAATAAATAATTTTAGACTACATTAGAAAAAAAAAGGTTCATTAGGTAAGTAACCATATTTACAGTTTGACATTGCTAAATAGCTAATGTTTTAAAAATATTAGGTAAATAACCACTTTCATATATTTAAATACGTAAATCTTAAGTAAATAGTTACTTCTATTTATTAGATCACGTCATTTTTATGATTATTTATCTAAAATTTACGAAATGTTGGCTATATAGCAATCCCAAACATTTTAATCAGGTGTCTATCTAATTTTTTAGGGAAAAAAAATAGTTTTTAATATTATCCAAGACTTGCCTTCACTCACTTCTTACCGTTTTTATTAACTTTATTATGATGGAAATTTTGCAGGGTCACAAAAAAGGGAAAAAAGAAAGAAAGGGAGCACTCCACAATTTTGTTTTGTTTACAACTATATAACGCTTCTCACACAACCAATCACGTTCATTATTAAATTATTATTTATCGATATACAAGTGAACTCTTCGATTGGCAAATGACTCTTAGAATTCCACAATTAATACGTCTGAACCAAGTATCCACAATCCAAGTGTTGTCTCGTTCCATAGATTACGATAAAATCATAAAATCCACTATATATAAGCCAAATATGTTTCTCCTCGATATTGAGACACTGAGCCAAAACTAGATCAAGTTACAAGGTTTTCGTTTTTATATGAAGTCAATGGTCTCTCTTGTGGAAGCGTAGAGAGTAGAGACTTCCAAAAATGGTAAAGAATCCAAAGCGATACCACGAAATCGATACAGGTAAAATATACATTATACATACATATATAATATATTTATGGGTTTTTACTTTTTACTACTTTAAAAACTCAATGGTACACAGATAACATGTTGAGAAATAAACATATTTTATTGAATGCGATTTCATATGTTCTTGCTTCACCATATTATTTTCTTGTATGTAGGTACAGGACTACAAGAATTACTCTACGTGACCGAGAAAGCAAAAATTAGACATATCTTTTCAAGGAATGAATTACAATTGATCCCAATATTTTCAAGGTGGGCTAAGCATTAACTTTCACGCTAATATATTTATATATTTTTAAATTTTTTTCTCATTAACACATATTCTAACATGGTGTTCTCAATCAGCAAGTTTCGCTCCCATTGTTCTCCAGTAAGTTCTTCAGATACATACGATTTCACTTAAAATTATCAAGGGATAGAAGATAAATAAAACATAAAGATAAATTCATACTCTCAGTTATTTATGAAACTAATCTATCATCCTAAGAATTCTGATTATATACATGGCTATATGAAGATGAACAAATCCTAAAAGAAAGAAAAAAATAGTTATTTAAAAATAATTATTTACGTACATGTGGGCCTATTAAGCAAGCATGAGCCCAGAATGGGTAAAACCAGAAATCAATTCAAGGCCCATGTAGCTAATTTAGATAGAATACTTTCGTCAAAAACCCGGGAATTTATTTCATATTCCATTTCTGTCCCATAAACACTTCGAATTTTCAAATTAGACCACTCTTCTTTCGTCGCTCTCTCACTGAACAAACGCTGTAAGTTTCTTTCTCGATCTATTCTCTGGTGTTCGTTTCTTCTTTCTAGGGCGTTCATGTCTGTTCCGATAACTCTATGTTCTCAGTCGGAGCCTTGAATTTTTGATGCAGACTAGAGCTTAACAAAATGGACGGCGAGGAATTGACTGAGCAAGAGACTGCGCTTTACGATCGCCAAATTAGGGTTTGGGGAGCTGATGCGCAGAGAAGGTGATTCAGCTTAGTGATTTTCCCATACCGATTCATGAGTCTGGTGTCTGATTAGGGTTTCGTGATTCGCTTTGCTTTATAGGTTAAGCAAAGCTCATATTTTGGTCTACGGAATGAAAGGCACTGTTTCTGAGGTAGATTATGAATTCACTTTAGAATTTTGATGTGCTTCTTATAGTTTGTGATGTTTTCGAGGTTTTATTTTTTAATTTTTTTTTGGAAATTGGTTGAGTAGTTTTGCAAGAACATTGTACTGGCTGGTGTTGGTAGTGTGACATTGATGGACGATCGCTCGGTGACCGAAGATTCTCTGTCGGCTAACTTTCTGATACATCCCAATGAGAATTCGTATGATGGGAAAACCCTAGCAGAGCTTTGTTGTGATTCTCTCAAGGATTTCAATCCGATGGTTCGCGTTTCAGTTGAGAAAGGTATTTAATATCCTTTGTTTTCCCTCGGTATGATAATATGTTAAGCGATCTGAATTCGCGATTTGATATTACACAGGTGATTTGTCGAGCTTCGGTGTTGAATTTTTCAGTAAGTTTGATGTCGTTGTTGTGAGTTGTTGCTCTGCCGCAACTAAAGTAATACTCTTTCTCAGTCTCAAATTACTTATAAATAAAAAAATTATTGCCTTCCCGATTTGTTAATTTGTGGTGTTTCAACTGTAGAAATCGATCAATGAGAAGTGCCGAAAGACTGCAAAGCGTGTAGCGTTTTATACAGTTGATTGTAAGGACTCTTGTGGAGAAATCTTCGTTGATCTTCAACTCCATAGATACTCAAAGGTGACTATCCTATTCGCATAAGATTCTGTGTTTTTACTCTGTCATTTGAATTTAGAACTTATCATTAATCAGGGGGACAATTAAGTAGCTTAGTGTTTTCATGGCATTTAAGTTTCTTTTCTTTTTCCTATCATTCATTTATTTGGAAGGCAATGCTTGCAATACAAGTAAATATCCTAATGCGAATTGTCGTATTTTATTGCTTACATTTCCCTGGTTCTAATTGATAAGGTGACAAAAGTACACATGTAACACTATTTTACCAGGGAAGCATTTTACTGATTCTTGCGCATTTAATTATCATTATTTACAGAAAAACCTCGAGGAAACTGTCGATTGCGAGCTTCAATATTCAAGTTTTGAGGTATGCTTAGTTGCTAAAAACTCCTTATACACGATTTTTATCCGTGTTAGAAAAATATTATCTATGTGGTGATTAAGTGTACTTAGGTAGTTTCGTCTTTTTTTTGTAGGAAGCAATTTCAGTACCTTGGAGATCACTTCCAAAGAAAATGTCGAAGGTGTACTTTGCCATGAGAGGTGTGACTAATGCGCAGTAATTCCTCTTAAAAAAAATTCTTCGAGTCGTTTTAAGAAAAAAGCTTGCAAAACTCATTTTCAATCGTGTCACAGTGTTGGAGAGATTTGAAGAAGCTGAGGGACGTAATCCAGGGCAAGTCTCTGCCGAGGATCTTCCAGCGGTTCTCAAGCTCAAAACGGAGCTCTGCGTGGCACAAGTATGCAACTTCGTAAAAAAAATTTGCTCGGTGTTTCTTTCCTTTATCACCTTCTTCTAATCTGTGACGTTGATAATTAATCTCAGGCACTAAACGCGTTTTTTATTCCCGATGCCCTTTTGGAAAGACTGGTGACAAATGCTAACGAATTCCCTCCGGTTTGTGCCATCATAGGCGGGATTCTCGGCCAGGTCTTTTAAGTCTCTCCTCTCATTTCTATGTTCTTGAAAATGCAGAACTATTTGTTAATATTGGCATAAACCCGATTCTTGAATTTCTCAGGAGGTCATCAAGGCGATATCGGGAAAAGGAGACCCTCTGAAGAACTTCTTCTTCTTCGACGTCATGGATGGTAAGGGCATAATCGAGGACATATCAAAGTGAAAAGCTGGAAGGTTTTTTTTTTTTTTTTTTTTTTTTTTTTTTTTTGAGCTGAAATATTCACTGCTGACATTTAGAGAATTGAGAATCTTTAGTTGATTAAATTTGTTTGAAACGGATTCCTTATATAATCTAGCTACACCATCTAAGCAGATTTATTAATTTGTCAAGATGGTGATGATGATGATCTATTCATTAAGAAATGGTATCCTGTCATTCTTATTGGATATTGTTCCTCAAAAAGAAATATTATCAAAGACCATAAGAACTTCTTAACGTGTAAGAAAAGTTATATATAATATGTTATCATTGTCCTCTTTTTCAAGTTCAACATCCAATATATATATATATATGTTGTATCATTGTCCTACTAGAAAAAGAAATAAAGCCAAATTTTGACTGCTTTCAGAATCCAAACCAACCCACCAAATCCTCGGCTCTTCCGAAAAAAGGAAAAAGAGAAAGGGTCGCATGATTTTAAAAAGCATAAAATGAAGATTTTCTTGGGTGGGAAAGAAAGATTACAACAAAAGGAATATAAGAAAATTAATTATCTGATTACTCCCACTACGCAAAGCTCCAAAGCAAGCAGATCCGATTCAATAATCTAGGAAAACTAATGAAAATGTTTTTAACATTTTAACTCTGTGTGCCTAGAATTGCCCTGAAAGGTCATAGACCCTATCAAAGCTCTTCAAGAAAAATGGTGACTTGGCTCAAGATGTTCTTTGTTACTTTTGCAATTTGTGTTCATTGGAGTTTTTCGGTCTGTTTAATATTTTTTATAAAATGAATGTTCTTTCTATACTCGTGCGCACAATTTGAAACAATAAAGAGATTGAGGAAGCAGAAACATTAATGAAATCTGAAAGAAAAGCATAAAATCTATATTTTGTTTTTATTTATACTCTAGAAAGGAAAAGGCACATAATTATGTCCGCTCAAAATAACAGTCGCCATTCTCTATAGTATCGTATATTATATTATATATAGTCCAACTATGATGTGAATAGACATGGTATCAAACTAGTACACGCAATGTGCATTCATTAGGGCACCAATATTGAACTTAATATTGCCATGCATGAACACACATACATTTATTGCATACATATATTATATATATAATATATGTATATAAAATTGGAACACCTTCTAAAACTATATCTAGAAAGCAGAACCATATGAGGTTTGAATATGCTTCAATATGTGATTGAAATTCCCAGTAGATTGCTCAATGGAATGTGTGTGAATTCCTTCATATGTTGTCACCACAATTCCTTCGTCGCTGCAAAGCCTTTGGATTTGTTTCTTCACATTACATCCTTGGAAAGTACACTTGTAATAGCTTCTGCTTTCACACAAAATGCAAATCATATATATGTTCTTCTTAAAATTAACTTCATGATACACCATGGGATATCCTCTTTCGAATTTCACAGCTATATTTTTACTTTATTTTATTTTATCAAGGAGAAAATATGTAGTGAATCTTGTGAGAAAATCAAGCAAAATGCAATTTTTTTAAGTGGCGACACACATGAAAGAAATAAAACGAACCAAAAATAAGTAACGAATAAAAAAAATTGGAAGCTAGATTAATCATACATGATATGTAATTTGTTGCAACACAACGGCAATCATTAGAACTAACATGTCATGAATAAAAAATTGTATATATAATTAACACAAAAATATTTATTACGTACCTAGGGAATTTGCTGTTCTTGACAGTCTTTTGGCCGTATTTTCTCCACCGATATCCATCATCCAGAACATCGACTTGGCTCCGAGTTTGGAACGCATATCTTTGCCTTTTCAACTTATCTTTGTCGCTTTTCTTTGTTTCCGATTTTGCCTTATAATTACACCGAAAACCGTTGCTGAAACTGGCTTCAACACGTCCTTCAAACCCCACTAAAGCTTCTTGTTTCTCTTGATCTTGGTCATCTCTAATACTAATATCGTCATCATGAAAACGATCAAAAAAGCTAAGGGAATCGGATATGTCACAAAACGAGGGGTTTTTGTGATTTTCCATCCAAAGAGTGCTGATAAATATTTTGGACTTGAGTTTATAGAGAAGTCAGAGATAAGGAAGAAGAAGATTAGGGTTTTTTTTTTTTTTTTTTTTTTAAAGAACCTAACCTATCATGATGATATATAGTGTGTAAGGTGTGTTATTATATGATAAGAAATATATTATGCAACAAAAATGCGTTGAAAAACGTGCGCTTAATTGGACAACGTATTTATTCACTAGCTACAGCATTTAAAAAAAAAACGAATTTAGAGATAAGAGTATACTTTGATGTTACTTTTGTTGACACTGACAGAACCTTATTGATAGAAAATAATTAGTTATTTATGATAATCAAAATACAAAATAAAGGTCCATGAGAAAAACGATTGAGAAATTTAAGTTGGACGGCTATAAAGATTGGATTTCTGTGAAATGACGGCTCAGAAAATATGAACATAATACAATGAATGAAAATCTTTTTAGAATATATTTTTAGGCTGGTCCAATGCGTTATCTTAAATCTCTAAGAAGAATGTGTGAAGGATTTTTTTTTTTGTTTGAAACGGTGAAGGATTTTTTTTTTTTTTTTGAAACGATGAAGGATTTTTTAATGATGGAGTTGAGTGATATAAAATCTCCCTTTCCAGTACTCTTTGCTTGAATTGAAAAGTTTATTTCATAGGTTTTTTTTTTTAAGGAAATTAGTTGATATCCATGCCATAAATATACATAATAATAATGTCACTTTTCCAATGTCATTTCTTGAGAGTGAGACATTGTGTAGTTATGGGATATATTCCGTAGTTGGTGAGATTGTCCGTGGGATGTTTAGACATAAATAATGGGATTTTACAAAAATTTCATCCGATTTAAACTCCACAAACTTTAAATTTAACTATGCAAGGCATTCGACACATTCACTTTACTTAAGATTAGGTTAACAACTTAAAGATTTGTTATATTTTGAATATATTTTTCATTTTTTTTTACACTTTAAATGTTTTTTGTACTGCGTAGACGGATAGTAAATATGTCCACATTGCTTTCTTCTTGAGAAATTTCATTAAGTTGGTTTAATAAGCCTTTAAATATCAAGATTAGACCCTAATGTTTAAAAATATCTAAATATGGACTTTTAACCCAAAATTGGACAAAAATACCCCTCTGAACCCTATACATTTCTCACACTTCATTTTTATCATTTCAATCACACTCAAATCCACTCAAATCCTCTCTACTTAAGTGGGTTTCAAAAGAATCATGGGTAAGATTACTAACTTAATCGTTTTTGCAAAGTTTATGATTGTATATGATAGAATGTAGCAAAAAAAATCGATCAGATCTGAAAACAAAGTCCAAAATCTGGGTTTAACTTGTTTGTACGATGGTATATGATGTGGTAGGATGAGATTTAACTTTTTGTACGATGAAATTTAGAAAAAAAATTTGCGTTCTTTACGATGCTGTACGATGCAGTACCATGATGTACGATGTTGTAGGATGCCTGTCTGTACGATGCCGTACGATTCTGTACGATGCCGTACGATGCTGTACGATGTTGTACGATGATGTACGATGCTATACGATTCTGTACGATATAGAAGCTAATTTTGCATCGTTTGACTGTTTTTTGCAGTTTTTGTCATGATTAACGGCACTTGGGAGAAGGAAGGACACCAATGGGTTTTCATCAATGCAGAATTTCGTGCATTCGTAGTTCCGAAAGAGGTAACGTACATGGAGTTAGTAGATTTGTTATACGAGAAGTTCGAGTTAGACAGATTCGCGTTCGACTTAAAACTCGAAGTCCCATACACAGTCGGTACAATTCTGCTGGGTCCTGCCGTATTGAAGGACAATGGTGATGTTTCGCATTTTATGAAGCACAAATATCGTAATATATTTCCACTTTGTGTAAGTTTGGTACCGAAACAGATCATTGCACCTATTGCGTATCGAGGAGTATGTAAAGGGAAAGATGTGGAAGATGGAATGGTGTCTCGCAATGAACCGAAGAAGAGACGGGATACTCTTGTTATCGAGGATCGACAAAATGATCCTATAATTGAAAACAAAGACGGTGGCTGTGACGATACTTGTTTAACGAGTACAAGGGTGCCGAAAACGGTGACGAAGTATACATGCGTGATAGAGATTGTAATCACAACAGTGACGAATATGATGGACACAATGGTGATGAATACGAAGATGGCGAAGGTGATGAAAACGAAGGTGGCGAAGGTGATGAAAACGAAGGTAGCGATGGTGATGAAGAGAATAGTGATGGATATGACGGAGATAACAATGGTAGAGGTGAAGAATTTGAAGAATTCGCCAATCCCGAAGAATATGAAGAATTTGTGGAAACGTTTACGGTACCAACGGGTCATTGTGAACCATCGGGTCAATGTGAGCGTGAGCCTCCGATGATCGGATCACCTATCGTTCCTTATTCATGGAAAGCACCCGAGTTCAACTCCGATGATGTTGTGAAGGAAAACCCGAGTCATTATCCAAGTCATTATTCTACATGTAATTTAAGTGGATTCAAATGAGATTCAAGTATCATATGAAACCACCTATTGTTTAACTAACCTTTGAAACTAACAGGTAGCTCAGAAGAAATATATATTGGGCAGCAATTTGAAAACAAGCATGAACCGAAGAAACATATCCATTTGTACGCGTTGAAACATAATTTCGAATTTAGAGTGAAATCTTCTTCGAAAAAGAGATGGTATGTTCTATGCAAAAACGAGAGATGCACATGGAGGTTGAAGGGTGTCGTGCAGTGGTCTGAGATGTGGGAGATTACGTCGTACGAGGGTAAACACTCATGTGGGCGTGTTGTTCGAACATAGAGACATCGAGGAGCGGCACCATGGGTCATCGGTCACGTATTTAAAGACAAGTACTCAATTAACTCTATGGCGGAGTATTCGGCGCATAACGTCAGGGAAGAAGTGAAGACAAGATGGGGTGTGAACATATCGTATTTGAAAGCTTGGAGATCCAGGGAGAAAGCTATTGGGTACGTGCGGGGTACGCCGGAACAATCGTACCAGAAGTTACCGTCCTGGCTGTACATGTTGAAGCAAAAGAATCCTGGGACGTTAACAGACTTTGTGCAAGATGGTGACAAATTCAAGTATGCTTTCTTTTCCATTGGGGCGTGTCGTAGAGGCTTCAAAGCATGTCGGCCGGTCATAGCATTGGACGGTGCATTTCTGAAGACAAAATACGGGGGACAGTTGCTTTGCGCAATTGCAATGGATGCGAATTCACAATTATATCCACTTGCATTTGGAGTTGTAGATAGCGAGTGTCATGCTTCTTGGATTTGGTTTTTGAGAAGATTGCGAGAAGCTATCGGTGAAGACGTACCTAATTTGGCGTTCATATCCAATCGCCACGTTAGCATCATACATGGTGTCGAGGTTGTGTTGATAGGTATCCCTCACGGAGCATGTTACCATCATTTACAACTGAATGTCCAACACAAGTTCAAGACAGACCATTGTCGCTTTAAACTTTACGATGCGGCTTACGCCTTCAGTAAAACAGCATTCGAAGCTAATTTTAGACAGTTGAGACGTAAGGATGTCGAGATGGCGAAGTATCTCGAAGAAGTTGGTGTCGATCGGTGGGCCAGAGCTTTCTTTCCTGGAAAACGGTAAGAGTCTAGAACTTCTTTTGTACTGAATTTTTTATGTCGTCGATTATATAAATAAAGTATGTTTTATATAGGTACAACCTAATGACGAGCAACAACGCATAAAGCTTCAACAACAAAACAAGGAATGCTAGGACGTTTCCCATTACGACGTTGCTCGAGTTTATTCGATTCACACTCCAAACTTGGTTTTTTGAACGAGGAGAGATAGCGAACAAGTTGAACACAAAATTGACACCAACGTGGTAAAATGATCTCGCACAGCTAAATAATAAGGCACAGTTCGTCAATGCGTACGGGCTTGGTCTATATGAATGTCATGTCAAAGACGCAAGAGGTGATTTCGATGTAGACCTTATGGCGAAGACATGCACTTGTGGACTACCACAACAATTGAATATCCCGTGCGAGCATTCTATCGCAGCAGCCCAACATTGAAGCGTGGACGTCTACTCGTTATGTAGTGATTTTTATTTGAAGGAGACGTGGATTGAGATGTACAAGGAAGCCATATATCCGGTTGGCAATGAAGATCAATGAGATGTCCCGGATGAGATAAAAAACTTGAAAGTTTCGGAACCCGTTGAAAAGAAGCAAGCCGGTCGACCGAAGAAAAGTAAACAAGGAAGAAGAAGAATTAATCGATACCCATCTCAAGGCGAAAAGATTGTTGTCCAGCGAAAATGCGGGAAATGTGGTGGTAGAGGACATAACAGAAAAACATGCACTTGGAGGGATTAAAACTTTAGACTTTATGTTATTTTTATTTTTAAGTTTAAAACTTTAACGTTTATTTAAGTTACCTGTTTATTTTCGTTAATTTATTACGAAAAATATTGCCTAGTAATTAAATTATAACTAGGCAAAAAAGAATGCTCGATACGGTTTCCCAATATAAAAGTAATATCAAGAGTCGTCTATAACTCTACTCTACAGTATGTGTTCCTCGGGCAAAGTGGAAAAACAAAGTAATTAAAAATAGATATATGATAATAACTCGATAATATGTTTATAAGGTACTCTTACAAAACCAAAAAGATAAAAAAAAAGCATCCGAAAATACAAAATCACGGGATAAGGTGGTTGTAGAATAAGTCCACGCACCATTTCTTCCTGAACGTTCTCATATTGACACTTTGAAGACTGTCAAATGATTTGTTCAGTACTATGTGCTCGACATACTTCACTGCGAACATCCCGCAATCACCGCTACAACAAAAAAATAAACAAACATGTAAAATAACTTGTCAATAAAAACATAATTATTTAAAACTTGTCAAAAAAAGTTCAATTAACTAGTCAAAAAAACTTTTTTAAAAGAACTTGTAAAAAATCTTGTCAAAAAATAAACAAACTTGTAAAATAACTTTTCAAAAAAAGTTGAATATCATAACTTGTAAAAAAAAAAACAAACTTCTAAAATAACTTGTCAATAAAAACATAATTATTTAAAACTTGTCAAAAAAAAGTTCAATTAACTAGTGAAAAAAACTTTATCAAAAGAACTTGTAAAAAATCTTGTCCAAAAATAAACAAACTTGTAAAATAACTTTTCAAGAAAAGTTGAATATCATAACTTGTAAAAAAAAAACAAACTTCTAAAATAACTTGTCAATAAAAACATAATTATTTAAAACTTGTCAAAAAAAGTTCAATTAACTAGTCAAAAAAACTTTTTTAAAAGAACTTGTAAAAAATCTTGTCAAAAAATAAACAAACTTGTAAAATAACTTTTGAATCCCATAACTTGTAAAAAAACAAATTTAAAACTTGTCAAAAAAAGTTCAATAAACTTGTCAAAAAACTTGTAACAAAAAATGTCAACATGTTTACCTGTATGCACATTGTGGGACATTTTCATCGACGAGCCACGTCGGGTAAGTGAACTTAATTTCACTCTGCTCACTCTCCCGGTAAGAGCTAGCATGGTTCTTGAAGAAACCACCTATGGCCACAACCCTAGCAAATGCTCGACTCCAAGTCTGAATAATAAACATTTTAACAATGTTAAGTAACCCTTATAATTTAATTAACCACAAATAAAGGTAATAATTGTGAATAACATAACATTTTACGTACCTCCATCATCTCCGTGAAGTTCTTTTTATTATTCGACGACTGCATGAGATCCTTTTGGCAGTCGAGGACGGTAATGGTCCAAGCCTCGATGTCGATCCGAAATGTGAACCAATGAATGTTCTTGAAGTTCACGACGAACAGGATCTCGCGAGCACCATCCCAAGGCAAAATATCGGTGTCCCTATACCCAGTCATCGGGGTAATAGTTGCCCTCAAGTCCCAGTCCACGGGTTCGGGCTCTGTCCCCAGCTCGATGGCCTTCTTGATGTTCGCTTCTTCCTTTGTGAATCGGCTGTACACGTGCTGGACCCACCGACAATCCATGATTCGGACGTCTTGCCGATATCCGTCGAGAACTCGTTGGCGAGCCCGAATCATGTGAATTATAGCATCAATATGCTGAGACATTACAAACATATAGCGTTATTTTAAATTGATAGGGAAAGTTAAATTATATAATTAATAACGTACCGAATCATGTAGCCATTTGGTTTCTGTCAATATCGTGTCGAAGAAAGACTCCATGAACTTGCCGTCCCACTTTTTTGTCCGCACCCACTTAACGAAATTATCAAATTCTTTTTGCTTCGCGTCCTTCAACGGCTTGAACTTGGGGATCTACTTTTCAGAATACTTGGGCCTCGTCGGATCAGTGAAATCGGCCCAACGCGACGACTTCTGTCGCACTTGCCGATCTGGACGTGACGGAGTAAGTTGTGCCGTGTGGCTTTTTTTTTAAGCGGAGTTGTGAGCGGGCGTTGCTTATCCAGAATGACGTCTCTACGAGGACTCGACGAAGACGTCGACAACCTGGGCGAAGTCACCGGCCTGATCTCCGATCGCTTCGACGACTCGCGATGCGTAGAAGACGGCTTCTTCGACTTCTTCGATGACTCGCGATGCGAAGAAGACGGTTTGTGCGATGAAGACGCCGGCTTTTGACTAGCCGCCGGAGGAGGAGGAGGGGTCCGGCGTTTAGGACGACCATCAGCTTGGGTCGTGGGAATATCACCCCCAGGCAAGCCCGTTGCGTCCTCGAACAAAATGTTCAGCCTCTTCCACATAGCAAGCTGAAAGCCAAAGTAATAAAATATGTCACGAAATTTAAACTTGTCACAAAAATTTAAATTTAACTCTAAAACGTTAAAATAAAATTTAAACTTAACTCTAAAACGTTAAATTAAATTTAAGCTTAACTTTACAACGTTAAATTAAAGTAAAGTAAAATGAAATTTCAACTTAACTTTAAAACGTTAAATTAAATTTACACTTAACTCTAAAACGTTAAATTAAATATAAACTTAACTCTAAAACGTTAAATTGAATTTAAACTCAACTCTAAAACGTTAAAATAAAATTTAAACTCAACTTTAAAACGTTAAATTTAATTTAAACTCAACTCTAAAACGTTAAATTGATTTAAATATAACTTTATTTAAATCTAACCTGGTTATCCCTTGTGACTACTGTTGGAAATATTGCCCACTTGAAGATAATGAATAAATGATTACTAAATTCGATAATAAGATTACTTTATTAGCATTATATGATTAGTGGGTTGAGTTCTAAACAATTAGAATCAATAACAACTATCTTCCATAGCCTCCGTATTAAACTGAGTCACGTGCTGGGCACCTGAGTTCGGGCGGTGTGCTAAAACATGGTCGATGACTGATATACGCCTGTAAAACTATTTCTAAAGTCATATATGTGGAACACATGGGTGAAGGCTGATCACTATGTGGGAGCATTCTACACTTGTGGTAAGTGTACGACCTGGACAGGTCTTGGTGTAGATGTGTCGTTTAAGGACCGTTACGACACACTAACCGAGGCCACTATGATGGTCACAGTGAGATTTGATCTAAATCCTGAAGTGATCATGGACACTGGGTTATGTTACTGAGCTATTTGACTCATTCCCTAAAAGGCTATTCATGCTAATCACAGCTTATGTCTTGGGAGTTTTCTCAAAGAATGATTCGAGTGGGAAGTGATTTACAGATACGGAATCCAGCCTTCCTGAAAGAAGGTTAATGTTCACTCACCTAAGGGTTGATTCCAGAACCGATAGATTGCTAGCACTTTCGAAGTATGTAACGTTCGAAAGAATCTTTCGCTGGGGAAGCAACAATGCTTAGGGCTGATATGTATCAAAAGAAGTATAACGGAAAAATTGACTTCTCTTGACACGGGTTGAACCTGGAGGAACTTGATCACGAACTGACTATATCAGTGGACACTCGTCACGATGAGTAAATATAATTCTAGTATAAAGGAGAGTTCAGTCTTGGCTTACAAGGTGGAGTATTTGACCAAGATTAGACGAATCGATGGACAAAAGAGAAAGGACTATTTCGTCTTTTTCATCGGATTTGTTAAGCTCCTATTACTAGGTCCATAGTCCCCGATTCGGCTCTGATAAAGGCGGATAAAAACTTTCGTATAATAATGTTTATCATTATTAATCTCACTTGCTGTAATTGTGATTGACAGCATTAATTCTGGAAAACGGGTATTCGCAGAATTAAATAAATATTTATGGTAGAATTGTTTATTTATTGTTTGATCAAGTAAATAAACAATTATTAATTATTTGTTTATTGTTGGACCAAGTAAATAAATGATTAATTGAGTTTTAAGCAATTGGGCCTTGCACACATGGAAAATTCGAATTTGGTTATTTGGCACTAGGGTTTGCGCAAATCTCCTTGGCCGTGTGCCATCAAATTCGAAAATACATAAATGGTATCTACCAATATTTTCTCTTTAGTTATTTAAATAAAGGAGAGAGAAAAATATAAGATATTGTCCTATATTTTCTCCTTATTTAAAGGAAAGTATTTAGGAGAATATTTAGGAGAATAATATATTCTCCTTTATTGTCTCACTAAATAAAATATTCTCTATTTAAATAAAAGAATAATATCCCATAGATATTGATCTGATGGATGAGAGAAAAAGTAGGATTTACTTGTTGAGATCCAATGGCCTAGATTTAATCCACCAGTGTGAACACAATAAAAGGAAATAAAATATCCTGGAAGATTCCATGAATATCTCCTTTTTACTACTATAAATAGGGGTTCATGAGAAGGCAAAAATAAGCAATTAATTTGTGGAAAATTTCGTTGCTCTCCCTCTTGGGTGTGCGAAATTTTCTGCCTCTCCCTCCCCTCGGAAATTCGTTTCCATTCTTAGTAAAATAAGAGAGAGATCTCGAAACACCTAGTTTCGTGATCTAGTGAGATAAAGACTGTGCCCACTCATCTTTCTTATTCGTCTCGGAGATTACGTTTCGGAAGACTAAGGTGTCATCCTCGAGTCCTTCATCAAGACGACGCAAGGAGTACGCAATTGGATTGGAGCGTTCTGTAGCTGAACCGAAAATCAATGTAAGTACTCGTTTACTCTTATATCGGTTGCTTGACTTATATGCTCTCGTGAATTAAATTAATTAAACATAACTAGATCTTGTTAATTATAACCATAATTTAATTAGCTTATGATCAGCGTAATTAATTATTTTTCCGCATTAATATGGTTATATGGTGGAATAATCTCAAAAGATGCGCATCGGAGCGATCGTTCGTGTCCGATGCGCGCTCGATCCACCAACAAGTGGTATCAGAGCTAGATGTTATGATTAATTAATCGATTCGTTCTTGTAATTAATTTAAATATGGTTTGAATGAAATTATATATGGATGTGAATTTCATGCAATTCAATATATGATATGTGGATTGTGATCCGTGGTTTGATCGTAGAATATTTGATTCTCGCTTTTCTAGATTTTTTGGAAACCCGAAATTCAAAGGGTATAGGTTTTATGTAATTATTATTATTATTGTTGTAATACGATGGTGCGACGTTCTTGATCACGACGATCGGCGAGAGACGGACACAAAACGAAGAAGCATGACGGACGAAGAAAGCCTCCACGACTACGCCACAAGAAAACTTGTCACAAAATTTTGTGACATGTTTCGGCCATCCTTTTTTGTGCCGGGCCGCGCCCTCGTGGCGGCGGCGGTCCGGTGAAGCCTCTAGTCTAGTCTTGACCTAGGTCAAGATTAGAGGATTCGTCCGGGCCTCAGCCCGGAAACCCTAGTGGGCCCACTCATTAAAAAAAAAAAATTTACCGAAAAAAAAATTAAGTTTTTATATGTTTTATTTAATTAATTATATGGGCTGAGCCCTAATTATTTTTATTTAAAACATTACAAAATAAATGATTATGATATCGATTTATTTTAATGGGACATTGGAATGGGCCCTTACTTAATTAATTTTTTCGATAAAAATAAGAAAAATTAAATAATTTGATATTGATTTATTTTTCTAAGGGACATAAGAATGGGCCCAATTGAATCCATGGGCCAATATGATTGGGCTCATCTTGATTTACTTTACAGAATCAAATAGGAAACGATCAATCCGAATCAAACCATTCTTGCATGCTCTTGCTTGTTTATTTAATTACTATGCCATGCTCGTATGCTATAACTTAGATCATGTATCGTATGTTAATGGTTGTCATGGGCTTTCATTCATTAAAATTGTCTAATTGGATTAGGATAGTTAATTAATGAATGAGTTGAACGGATCGGAGAGCTCTGTCACCAAGCCGATAAGAGGCTAAGCTGAGAGGTACTTAAGAAGACCTAGTGTCTCACCTTCTCTACTGGGAGCTTTTTCCGTGATGGAATACTTTAAGGATAATCAAGACTAGATGTCACGAATTCCTAATCACTAAGCTATATCGAAACATCTGTTTTTAAGGGTAGCTTAGAAACACTCGAGTTTTTAATATGACTTAGTTAACTCGAGTGGATCACCTAGATTAAAGTTAATGCTAGGAAAATTAAAATAGTGAAAGTATATTGAGTCGTAGGTCTCCAACATTGACACAACACCGTGAGGATGAAAGATCCCATCGTGACCGGCGGTTTTCTAAACATGGTGGTCAGTTCCATTCAGAAGGGCTTTTCTGATTCCAATACCAAGGTTATGTCTCTGACGATAGGTGGGAGGGTTGATCTCTGCGTGTACTAGTTATGGCATCGTACACAATCGTACAGCATCGTAAAACAAATTTTTTTTTTTTAAATCATCGTATAGCATCGTACAACATCGTACAACATCGTACGACACTTTAAAAAAAAACATAAACCCATCGTACACCATCGTATCGCATCGTACAGAGATATAAATTTCATCGTACGACATCGCATCGTACACTGGCCCCCCAATTTTAAACCCTAACTTTCTAAATTCGATCCAAAACAGCTCAAATAACCACAAATAAAATAAATCCTATGTCCTAATACCTATTCTGACTATTTTCGATGATATTTAACAAGAAATTAGTTGAAAAACTCACCTTTTTGACGTTTTGAGAGCTCGGGAATTATGAGCATCACCGCCGCCGGAGATTGAAGCATGAGTATCGTACGCCATCGTAATGACTCATACAGGGTCGTATTGACTCGTATGATATCGTACGCGAATTTTTTTTTTATATGAGAGGTTTGAGCGAGTGAGATAAAGTGAGAGTGAGAGGGAAAGTTTGAGTTTCTCAGTTCAAATCGGTAATATAAGGTCAAGGGGCATTTTTGTCCATTTTCGGTACAAAAGTCCATATTTAGATATGTTTAAACATTAGGGTCTAATCTTGATATTTAAAGGCTTATTAAGCCCACTTAATGAAATTTCTCTTCTTCTTTCTATTTCTCAATTGATATCGTAAATATGATCTTTTCTGGAATTTAAAATAAAATAAAATTGTATATGTTGGATCTTATACGACATAGGTTTTAATTTGACAAAACAAATTATAACAGTCGTTCAAATCGAAGCTGCAAGAAGTTGTTCAACCAACTTCAAGACTCGGGGTACTTTCGTCAATTTTCTCCAGCGCATCTTTAGTTCCAAAAATCATAGAGATACAGTCGGATTTGATTTCCAGATTGTTCTAAGTAGTCTATTATTGACCCCTATAAAAGGCCCTAGGGTTTCATTAGGTCAATTGACACTTTTAGGTCAATACACGTCGATCTTAACCTTGAACCAGCCTCTCTGCTTGGAGATCTTCATCGACAGCTGGTTCAAGGAACTTGCTACTGCTGTCCACAATCTGTACAAAGTTTGTAAGTGTGTGTTTTGCGTTGATACGCTAAGAAGATCTTCGAGAGAGGATCATGCGATCTTTGGGAGGAAGAGTCGCGTGAAAAAGAGAAGGAGACTCTGCTCTGAGGGGAGCTCAGATTGCCGTCCAAGATGAAGGTGTTTGCATAAGGGAGTTTGTCAAACTTAATATTCATGTACTTTTGACTATTTGAGTTAGCGAATTGCTTTTCACCACCGGACATATCAGTCTCATTGAGTAGGTTGTTTATACCGAACATGGTTACCCATTCCGTGTATCTTTTATTGCTTTTTGTTTGATTTATTGTTTAATTGTCGATTTAATTAATCCTGCTAAAAACACTCAGTCGTTCAACAAGCAGTTCCGCCGCCATAATTGAACAACCTTCTCAGCGCATATTAAGTAATTTCAATTGGTATCAGAGCAAGTCACTCAATATATACAATGTGATCTGTTTGGGTCTACTAACGTGTCTTTTGAGATGAACATGACGGAGAGACAGAGTATTGTGGGGGTATGAAAAATATAATAATAAATTTTCTTATTATGTATTGGGCTTTAGTTCGGCCAAAGCCCAATAAGTGATTCAGCCCAGCTCTAAGCAAAAAGCCCAAGCCCAGCACACCGAGGAGAACAGATCGCCCGCGTTGATCCAATCAAGGAGCGAAGTCGTGGTCAAGTTGGAACCTCAACGAGAAGACCGATCTAAGACTTGACCAACCTGCTGTTGGAATCGATCTAGGGTTTGAGAAAATAATTAACGCTTCGGTAAGCGGCGGAATTTTAAAAATTTTCTTTTACAAGTAAAAACAGTTTTTACTAACCTAGACAAGAGAGCAAGTACATGTAATTAAAAACTATTATAAGCTAAGAAGTTTACTAACCTTTCTTGAAGCTTGATCTTTGAGAAGCTCTTAGAAAGTTGCAACGCTCGTCTCCCCTCGCAGCACGTCTCTCTTTCTTTCCTCGGCACCTCGAGCAACCACGAAAGTTTCTATCACTAAATCACTCCAAATAAAGGAATTAGTGAGTGGGCACTTTTAAACACGACGACTCGAGAACAAGTCTCAGAGTCGAAGAGCTAAAACCACTAGGTCAAATGAGGACCTAGGTGCCAAAACAAAAACCGAAAATAACTAGAGGGAGAGAGAGAGGATCGGCCACAAGGTCTAGAGAGAGAAGCTCTCAATCTCTAACTTATGTGGGATGAATAGAATGAGAGGAATGAGGCCTCTATTTATAGGGGAGGCATGAGCAAATCTTATTTCCTCTTTTCTACCCATGTTGGACGTTCATGACATGTCATGCAAGTCCTTGGATTTGTTTCCTCATTTGTTCTCTCTTAGTTGGCCGAAAATGCACTTTCCTTCTAAAGGAAATTTGTTTCCTCTTTTTCTTTTGGCAAGTATCTTCATACATCAATGCACAAAATAAACTCTCTTTCCCACTATGGCATGAACAAAATTCAGCCTTATTTTCCTTGGGTTGGACGAAATTTGAGCTTCTAGAAGGAGCTTCTAGATGTTTCTTCAATTGTTCATGACAACATAAGAAAAACCCATTAAGAATTTTCAAGTAAAATTCTATGAAATGAAATTAATCCTCAAGGCCCAATTACACTAATATGGCTGAGTAATATTTATTTCATTTGTCATCATATGACAATGTCAAAAATAATTTATTGACATTCATTTCGTCCTATGTCCAAAAAGACTAAAATACCCTTTTGACAATTTTCGTAAAACTTGTCTCGTTTTTGTTTTGACTTAGCTTCTAGTTTAACTATTCCTACTCGATGTGATTCGTGACAGTGACCTCATGGATCCAAATGAACAAAGCTTGAGCTAAACACTTGGACTCAAAAGTTCACAAACCTTTTCCAAGTTTAGCTTAATGCCAACTGACTCCACTAAAGAGTTGACACTGAAAATCTCTCGGTTCAAATGAATTTATTTTCTACTCAAGAATTCAACCAAATTATGATGAGCGGATCCACTGAATATTATCTATGTTTACCCTTCATGAATGTCATCAGCTAGTCGGGATTTACTAAATTACCATTTTACCCTTCTAGCTGTTATTTCCTCAACTCCTTTGTCGCTTGTGAATAAGTTAGAAACAATGTATATGACGAGGAGCTAACAAGTCACATTGTTTCATCCAAAAGAGTCATGACTCAATTTGGACACTGGCCAGTTCATTTATTCACACTCCAAGGAACAAAGCATGAGGTGACATACATTGCATTTCAGCAATCTTGTACATGAATTCCATATCTATGAGAACTTCACAAAGTTACTCATGACATACTCACAACTTAGTACTTCACCAATAGGCCTTGTTCGGAATCACATAGTGAGTCCGAACTTTGACTTTCTCAAATGAGAATACTAAGGTGTGAAATGGCATGTCTCATTTCAGGATTAAGGTAAGCATGATGCAATTCATACATAGTGACTTCGAGACATAAGAGGTTAAATGGTTTGTTCTTATATTGTCTCTAGAAGTGCACTGGTCAATTCAGTACCTTCGGAAGATACCTAGAAGAACTATAGAGTCTCCAACTCTCAATGCCTCATAACCAGACATCATAGATTCTTCTAACAATCATACTGAGGTCAATAGTCCTTTGACGCTAAGATTGCGAATATATCGTTTTAAGCAAACTACGAAGAGTTTGTTCATGCAAATCTACATTTGTCTCTTTGTAAGTTGTTAAGTTTGTTTATGGACTAAAAGACTAAGGTTTTATCATAAAGTTTCAAACAAAGAAAGAATGAATGAACGTTTCAACTTTATTAATGAATGAATAGGCAATTACAAGCAAGAGTCTTCATGAGACTTTATTACATCAAATGTACAAAATAAAGATTACAACTCTTCTTGTGGGCACCATTGACAACACCTGCGACCGGCGAGGACGAGCTGATCAACACGTGTCCAAGAGATGATTCTTTCTTCGCCTATAAATAACGACTGTTGTATTTATTTTCACACGTACAAGCTTCTACTCTGTCTTTCACTTTTACTCAAATTCTCTCGATCCTTTGTTGAGTTCGCTTTCTTAAGCTCGACACTTCGCCAATTGTAAACGATTATAATTAATAAGGCTCATTTCTTTCATATTTCGTATCAATATTTCTCTTGAATTAAATCGGGATTTTTTTTTCTTATACGAAGTCTTCTAAGACCTATTATTAAATAAAACAAATATATCATATATTTATTTGTGATTGTTGACGATCCCGAAATCGACATCAATAATTTGGTGCCGTATGTGGGAAACTGCAGAAAGACCAACATCGAAAGAAACAACTCTTCCAAAAAAGAAATATCATGTCTTCTACTCCGACTCATTATGAATAAGGAGAGGAAATTCCTCCGGGGATCAAGGCGACCTTGGATAAGATGAACAAAAGTTGGAAAATCAGAAAAAAAACCAACCGAGCTCTCAATGCTAGGTTGGACTCCCTCACGACCCATCTAAACACTCCGGATCCACGATCTGGGTCCGGCGAAATGACCGCCTTTGAGTCGGCTCGGAAAGCAGCGTCAGCTGCATAGACGGGCCGAGCTCTTCCTCCAAGCATCCAATTGGACTTTACCAAGATTTAGGTCTCCCGAGGGTTAGACCAGACCCCATGTCCAAGCTTCCAGCTCGGCGGGACTTCAGATGAGGCTGCTCCGGAGGATCGAAATGATCCGATCGGGCTGTGCTCTGGACCTTGTCCCTCGGTCACCTCACAAATATTCACCACCCAAATCCCGAGTGACCACAATAACTCCAGTCAAAGTCACAACCACCACACCACTGCGCACGGGACTTCGTTGTTCTCGGAGTGACGAACCCAACATGACTGAATTTGAAAAATTTAAAGAGCCTATGGCAGCCGAACTGAGGGCTGTCCATTCGAAGTTCCATAGGGCGACCAGTTCGGCCCTTGAAATAGACCGACTCATCACCGAAACGGGAAGGATTCCGTTTGCTAGAAACATAATCGACGTGTTCATTAGCGACGCCGGGAAAGTTCCCCTCCCGCGCTACAATGGCACCTCGAACCCAAAGGCCTATATTCTATCTTTTAGAATAGCTATGGGATGAGCCATGGTGATAGAGAGAGAGCGAGAAACAGGTAACTGCCAATTGTTCGCAGAAAGCCTATTTGGATCCGCTTTAGAGTGGTTTTCTAGACTAGAGCCTAACTCTATTGATAGTTTCGCAAAACTATCTGCAACATTTTTGAAACATTACTCGATGTTCGTCGATGACGAACTAACGATGGAAGACCTATGGGGGGTTCAACAAAAGGAAAGTGAACCCATGAAGGACTTTATGGACCGTTATAAGGAGGTACTATAAAAAATATCGAATGTCAATCCTGAATCTTCCATGACCGCTCTGAAGACCGGACTATGGCACGGAGCGAGATTCAAGTTAGAGATGACCGTTAACCGACCCTTCACTTTAGAAGATGTCATCCATAGGGCTGCAAACTATGCTAGAACAGAAGAGGAACTCGCCTCTTTGGCCAAAAAGCATACGGTCGAAAAGAAGGCACACTCGAACACCTGGGTATGACTTGGAAATGGTGGAAACCACCCTCGAAAGGTCAGTCCCCAAGACATCAGACCGCAAGCCAGAAAGCAACACGTTCCTCCCGGTTTTGCTTTCAACATTGGAGATGAAAGCAAGGAGGGAAGACCCCAAATGAAAAATGGACGAGGGATCCGAACGCATATTTCGAATTCCATCAAACTAATGGCATGCGACAGTGAATTGTGAGACAGTGCGTAAAGTCTTGGCAGAAAAATACGCAAATGGGGAACTAAGGAATGTCGACTTAGGTCCCCCACCTAAAAAGAAGGTGTTTAACAACCGAGGGAGAGGAAATCCCTCGCCTAAAAGGTCAAGGCCAACAGAAGAAAGGGAACCTGACTCCCCACCAACCACAGTAAAACATCGAGTAGACTTCATCATGGGTGGCTCAAAATTTTGTAGCAACTCGGTAAACTCGATCAAAGCACATCAGCGACAACTGATGAACAAGACCACCCGGCCCGGAGTAGAAGAAGATGTCAAAATCTCGTTCTCAGAAAGCGAAGCCTCCGGGCAACAGATCCACATGACGACGCGCTCGTTATCACAATCGACGTGTCCAACTATGAAGTCACCAGAGTCCTAATTGACAGAGGGAGTTCTGTGGATCTTATCTTCAAAGACACCATAATAAGAATGAGAATAGAAGAGTCGGAGATCGAAAGGGAGCAAAGCCAACTCACAAGCTTCAACGGGGTAACCACTCCTTTGATAGGAACTATTAAGCTACCCGTGAAAACGGAAGGAATAAACAAAATAGTAGAATTCCAGGTTCAGGAATGTATCTCCCCCTACAACATTATATTGGGAAGACCATGGATACATAGGATGAGGGCAGTGCCTTCAACCTTCCTTCAGTGTATCCGTTTTCTAACACCTGGAGGGATAAGGGAGATCATAGGGAACCAAGCAACATCTCTTAGTTGTTACATTATGAGCCACAAGATAAAAACTGAGACGTCTGGTAAGAAACAATAGCAATTAATGAACATTGAGCCGACTCGCGAAGAAGACCCAAAAACCGAAGAGTTGGACTCCCCAAGTACCGAAATGACAGTGCAAGTGCAGCTCGATGGCCTTGATCCCGCCAAGTGTGTAGGGATCGGAGTTGAGCTCAAAGGGAATGTATGACGATAGTTGATTTGCTCGGCAGAGAAGAGCAAGGAGACCAATGTCCAATATTTTACGTAAGTAAATCGTTAGTCGACGCAGAAACACGATACCCTATTATGGAAAAATTGACATTGACTGTCGTGTCCGCTGCGCGGAAACTCCGAACATACTTCCAATCTCACACCATAATAGTAATGACATCCCAGCTGCTTAGAAGCTTTCTGCATAGTCCCAACCAGTCGGAGAGATTGACCAAATGGGCTGTGGAACTAAGCGAATACGACATCGAGTATTGAATTAGGACATGCGCCAAATCACAAGTTTTGGCAGATTTTCTAGTCGAACTCCCTAGAGAAAACCCCACCGATACAGAAGTTGAGGGCGCTTGGATACTGAATGTAGATGGGGCGTCATCAAAACAAGGGGCAGGTGTAGGAATCTACCTAACATCCCCCCATGGCGAAATAAGTGAACAATCATTTAGACTCGACTTCATCGCATCTAACAACGAAGCTGAGTATGAAGCGCTAATAGTTGGGATATGATTAGTTACAGCCGTCGGAGAAAAGCAAGTCCAAGCTTTCTGCGATTCGCAACTCATAGCAAATCAATATTCCGGGGAATACGAAACATGAAATGAGCGAATGAAAACCTATCTGAAGATCGTAAAAGACCTCATGGCGCAGTTCAAATGATTCACTCTGGCACGAATCCCTCGAGGTGAAAATACCTCCGCAGACGCTCTCGCCGCGTTAGCATCCACTTCGGATCTAGACCTGAAAAGAGTTATATCAGTTGAGACAATCAAACAATAGCTACTACCGTTACTGTACTAATAGCTATAGAAGGGGGGGTTGGAGAGATGAAATCATACACTACATCACCACTGGTACAACCTCGACTGAAAAAATGGCCAAATGCAAACTCGTGCTACGAAGTGCAAGATTTTGCATAATAAGTGGAAGCCTGTTCAAAAGAAGCTTTGCATGACCATACCTCAGATGCGTCGGATTGGCCGAGTCTAAACAAATCCTCGAAGACGTACACCAGGGGGAATGCATAAGCCATGTAGGTGGAAGAGCACTCACCATAAAATAAAACGACAAAGCTACTTCTGGCCCACAATGTTAGTCGATTGTGAGGCACACTCGCGTCGCTGTAACAGGTGCCAACGACACGCCCCTAACATTAAAAGACCCGCAGAAGAGCTGTCCTCTATCTCGGCTCCATACCTATTCATGAAGTGGTCTATGGACATTGTAGGACCAATGCCAGCCGCCCCAGGCGGATTAAGATTTCTCTTAATCTTGACAGATTATTTTTTTCCGAATGAGTTGAAGCAGGCGCCTTCTTCTTAGTGAAAGACGTCGACGTGGAGGCCTTCATCTAGCAAAATATAATCTATCGGCATGGGACACCTCACGAAATCGTGGTAGACAATGGCTCACAGTTCATATCTAAAAGACTAAAGAAGTTTTACTTCAACAACAACGTTGAACTAAGGATGTCGACGTCACGATATCCTCAGGGGAACGGACACGCTGAAGCAGCAAACAAGACCATGGTGAACTCCATCAAGAAAAGTTGACGGCTAAAAAAGGACAATGGGCGGAGGAACGACCAAGCGTGCTCTGGGCCTATCGGACTAGCCCACTGAGGCCGACCAGGGAAACCCCATTCTCCCTAACACATGGAGTTGAGTCAGTCATCCCAATTGAACACCAGGTGCAAACTCTTAGAAAGATGCACGCCCATGAAAATGAACAAAAGAAGAACAGTCATTATGTGACGCATTGGATTTCATAGACGAAACTAAAAGACTTAGCAAAATTCAGAAATAAATTGACAACAAGCAGTAGAAATAAAAATTCAAATAAACATTAAAACAAAAAATAAGAGGGGTACCGAAGCCCCCAATAATTGTCACAGTAAATGAATAATTTCGCCCAAAACATACGGGACCAAAAGAATTACTGAAAACAAATAGACCTCTTACTGGCAAAGTAGAGAAAATCTTAGGCTGATCTCGGCGCTCGACCTCGGCATCTCATCGCTCGGGAGTAGGCGTGAATGCCGTCACATTTTCGTTCTCCTTCGAGATCGAGTTGAGGACCTCGTCAGTTCGATTGAGCATTGAGCCGTGCTCATCAATGACAGTGGGCTCGACTTCGGTCGCGTGGGCGTCAACAGGAGATCGGTCTGAGTAGGGAGTGAAGAGGATGTCCTCGACCTCGGGAATGGCGATGGATGTATAGTCCACCTCGTATCGGGTGATGTCATCCTCGGTATTTCATCTCACCGGCCCAGTCCGAGATCTCACCCTTAAGGGCCTCCGATATAAGCTCTTTGTTCCTCCGACATTGCTCAAGCTTTTTTAGGACGAGGGTGGCCATGTCCGTCTTCTCCTTTTGAGCCCGGTACTTGAGAATGTACTCCCTGTATCGCAACGAAGTCACCTTCTTCGCTGCGAAGATAGCTCGGTCCCAGTCCGCCTTCGCCACCCTCTTCATCTTGGCGAGCTCCTCAAGAGCATCTTTCAGCTCTTGTCCCGAGCAGCCAGGTCAACTGCCAACTTCTCTTTGTCCTTTCTTAGGACATCAGCATGAACCCCCCACATTTCGATTTTCTCCTTCTTATCATCGAGGTCGACGGATAGAAATTGAACCTTGCCGATGAGGTGTTCAATCTTCTCCTTCGACCTCTCCAAGAGTGCGTCCTTGGCGAGGAGGTCATCTTGAAGGACGACGAACTTGTCGACAGATAGAAATTGAACCTTGCTGACAAGGTGTTCAATCTTCTCCTTCGACCTCTCCAAGAGTGCGTCCTTGGCAAGGAGGTCATCTTGAAGGATGACGAACTTGTCGCTCATCTCCTTGATCTCCGCCTTAAGGGACACCGTCCCCTTTTGAACCTCGGCCAGCTGGTCCTGCTCAACCTTAGCATCGTGGATGCGTTTCTCATAACGAAACACACACTGGTTCAATTGGGTCGAAAGCTGAAACACAACAAAATTTCTGCCAACTCGACTACTATATAATCCAAAAATTCAAATTTCACCAAGTACAAGAGCTCGACAACATAAAATTTTTTTAGCTAAATATCTAGTGGCAAATTTCCTAAATTTTTTTACCAAGTATAACAGGTCAACTATTCAAAATCAATATACGAAAAGATGCTTACCCCGGTAATGGCCGAAGCCATCATCCTGTACCAATCCGCCTCGGTGAGCTTACGTACCTTTGGGATGCCCATGTCAGGGTAGGTCAGCTGACGGAGGAATCCCGCCGAAGAATAGATATCATCACACAACATGGGATCCTGCGCGCAGTGGAAGTTGATGATATGCTTCTTCTTCCGGGATACAGACGGGGCGGAGTCACCTCGGCCTCCATTCCTCGACTTCGACGAAGCCCTGAACCCTTCGGCAACTGCCTTGCCCTTGTCGGCTCGGGCCACTGCGGCCTCAGGGGATTCGGTTGTGGGCTCATCCTCACTCCCTTCGACAATATCCGGCACTTGGTCTCTCTTCTTCTACTTCTTCTTCTTCTTCTCCCCTTCCTCGGGCACTCCACCCTCAGTAATTTGGCCCGCCGACGTCTTCCTTTTTTTAGGTGTCTCCACGACTTCGGCATCCTCAATGGCGTGCCCCTCCTCGACCTCGGGAGCAGCGGACTCAGGGGCTTCGGCTCCCCGGACGACCACCTGCGTAGTCTCGGCCGCCTCAGGCACCTCGTCCGAATGTATCGGGATGATCGGGATTGAGGATGTCAGTCGGACCCTGGTCACTTCGACCTTCGGGTCAGTAGCGGGCCCCAACGGTGCCAGAGTCAAAGTTAAGGCAGTGCCCCCCTTCCTGTTCTTCCTCGCCTCGCGAACACTGACTGGGGTGTTCATATTGTCCTCTACGTATATAAAAAAAGACTTAGAAAAAAATAACAAATATATATATATATATATATATATATATATATGACAGTAAGAAAAAGGAAGGACGGACTTGATCTATGTCGAACTAACCTTCTTTGAAGTCTTCGGATACGGGTGGATATGGCCAAAGTTTGGCCGAGATAAACCTGGACGGGTTGAAGCTCGACCACTCACCAGAACCTTTCCGAAGCTTAGAAAGTTTCTCGGCGAACTTGTCTCCTGGATGGGGTGCCCTGATCTTTCTTGAGAAATAAATAAAATGAAAAGTTAGTACATTTTCGCTAACTACGTTAAAACATGATATTTAATCTAAGCATACTCGGCGAGCTCGCTCATTTAGACAGAAAGATCGAGCTCGGCTTCTGAGAGAGAGCTGGTGAAAGGAAAAGTAAAAGTATCACCTCCCCCAATACTTATCCTTCAAAGGAATGCCCGAGATCACTCCCCTGCCCGCGGCCTTCGGAAGATAGAAACACTTCGGATCGTGTTTCGAGTACGCCTTGACAACACAAAGACAGACTAAATCCATCAATGTGAGCTCGACCTTTTGTTCTTGGGCTACAACGATCAGACCTAGTACCATCCTTACGAAGTTCTGACACATCTGAGGCAAGATCAGCCCGAGAGCCTCGACGAAGTCAAACAGAAGTGGATGAATCGGAAACCATAGCCCACACTTCTCTAACCAAATCTCATATGTACAACATGAGCCCTCTACATGTTGTCAATGGTACCCACAATAGTGTCTATTTGTATATATTTGATGTAATATAGTCTCACGAAGACTCTTGCTTGTAACTGCTTATTTATTAATAAAAGTTGAAACGTTCATTCATTCTTTCTTGTCTAAAGCTTTATGATAAAACCTTAGTCTTTAGCCCATAAACAAACCTAACAACATATGAAGAGACAAATGTAGATTTGCATGAACAAACTCTTCATGCTTTGCTTAAAACAATATATTCGCAATCTAAGGATCAAAGGACTATTGATCTCAGTACGATTGTTAGGAGAATCTATGATGTCTGGTTATGGGAAATTGAGAGTTGGAGACTCTATAGTTCTTCTAGGTATCTTCCGAATGTACTGAATTGACCAGTGCCTTCTAGAGACAGAATAAGAACAAACCATTTAACCTCTTATGTCTCGAGGTCACTATGTATGAATTGCATCATGCTTACCTCAATCCTAAACTGAGACATGTCATTTCATAGCTTACCAATTCTCATTTGAGAAAGTCAAAGTTCGGACTCACTATGTTATTCTAAACAGGACCTGTTTTGAGGTACTAAGTTATGAAGATGTCCCGAGTAACTTTGTGAAGTTCTCATAGATATGGAATTCATGTACAAGATTGCTGAAATGGAATGTATATCACCTCATGCTTTGTTCCTTGGAATGTGAATAAATGAACTTGCCAGTGTCCAAATTGAGTCATGACTCTTTTGGATGAATCAATGTGACTTGTTAGCTCCTCATCAATACATTGTTTCTAAAGTTTGAGAAATTTCGAGTAATTTTGTGACTAGTTATATTGTCTTGCTAGTTTCGTTTTTTTACTCGTTCCGTTTTATGCTTATTGTTATTTTCTTTTATACCGTGTTATTACCATGTTAATAAAACACATATAAAAGCGTTAACAACTTCCTAAAACGTTCCATTACACTTGATTCTTTTTCGCACTCAAAGTCCGAACTTTAGTTATTTCAGTTTTCTTCGAGCTTGAGAAAAACCCGCAGTAAAAGTGGCATAACTCTTTGCTCAGAATTCGAAATTTAATGATTCTTGAATCAAATTAAAAGTCTGTTTGTCCTCTTTCCAATGCAATTAGTTTTAGATCAAAAGAATATCGGAGCCACCAGTTATGGCAATTTTACTTTAAGGTGCGCGGCTGTTCCAAATGTCCAGTTTTTTAGAATTATTGAATTCCGAATTTAGGACCCCACTCCATGAGTTATAGAACTCTAATGAGAAAATTTCCTGGAGCAAATTTTTTTTTTACAAGATAATAAACATAATGTGAAAGATTAAAATATTTTGTTTTTTGAAAGTTTAATTGAAATTGAATTTTTACAAAACTAGTTTGTATTTTGAAAAACCGTTTTCGTTTTCAAACTTGAAAGTATTTTGTCATCCAAATCAAATAAGTTTTCAAAATGTTTTCAAAACTATATCTATATCACATATGTTCTAAATCTATATGCTCTTGAAAATTTGTGTGGTAGGTCTCCTCGTAGACGAGCCGAAAAATAAAAGATGTGTAATCTCAAACTTTCAAGTGTTCGACTGAGTTGAAGTTCACACTTCCCTCATGCGCTTTCCCAAATAGATCATAGGAAAATGTCCGAGTATGTACCTTGTGCCTTTAAGCACTAATACTGCTCTTCCTTGAACATGAAGATCTTGGATTCCTTTCTAGAAATTCACTCTATCGCTCTGTAACTAGGAAATTTGTTTCCGAACTTATAAGAGACGATATGCCAACTCCAAAAAATAAGTGGGAGGGTTATACTTGTTGTTTGTAACCCACGATCCCCAACACTAATGAAAGAAGTAATTAACGTGAGACTAAGAGTCACTCTTGTGGCCCTCTCTTCAATGAGAGTACTCTATGGCGTTTTTGCTTCGATCATTGCTCAATGATCTACGTTCGAGAGTGAGACGATGAAGACAAGGCCTCCTCTTGGGGGATTGTTTTTTCAAAGTTGACCTTTTGGACTAAGTATTTGGTTGTACACTTAGACTCAATCCCTAGTAATCCTCCCTTGAGGCTCTGCGTAAGGATGTGAGTGATTAAACCAATTTAAAAGGTGGCTAGTCAAAATTGGTGTATTGACATCTTGGCTAAGCATTAATGATGTGTCATTTACTTATAAAAGGAAACTTTTTGCGGCCTTCTCTTGAGGGAGTAGATTGTCATTTCTTTTATAACACCTTTTGATTTTACCTGTCTTGTTCATCCTAAAACTTAAACAAACTTAAATCCTAAATCAAAAGACTAATCATAAACTTGTTTCAACTTCAGCAAGATATCTCCCAACCATCTCTCAATTATCCTTTCCTTAAAACAAACTCGAAACCGAAAACTACGTAACCTCAATATCATCCTAACCGTTAACAAGCACAAATGGGTACTCACCACCCCGTATCCTCCTCAAACGAATGATGATTCGACTCAAGAGGACAAAGACGCCTTGGCTGCCTGGCTCCGCTCCGATGAGATTGTGAGGTGCTATATCTTAGCATCTATGAAACAATGTGTTGAAACAGCAACATCGTGACATTGAGACAGCCGCTAACATGCTCTACAATCTCCATGAGATGTTTGGAGGGCAAGAGAGTCAGGCCAGACCACAAGCAGTCAGACAGTTTATGAACTGTCGCATGAAGGCTGAGACTCCTATCAAGGACCATATGATGCTGCTCATTAGTTACCTGAATGAGATGAAAATCCTAGGATCTGATATTGACGAAGAGACCAAAATAGATATGATCTTGGAAACTCTCCCCGAATCTTTCGATACCTTCAAGCTGAACTACTCCATGAACAAGCTAGAGTACACTGTTACCGAGCTAATGAAGGAGCTTCACACTGCTGAAGGTCTCACTAAGAGAAAGAGGAACCAAGGAGAGGAATATGCTACTGAGCACAAAGCCTCCGCCTCTGGATCTAAGAAGAGACCTCACAAGGCCGAGAAGAAGAACTATCATGCCTATCTCAAAGCAAAGGAACATAGTATTGTACTAATTACCGAAGCATGCTTAGTAGCTGATAATGTATCAACGTGGATTCTTGACTCCACTGCTACTAACCATATTTGTTGTTCCTTGACTGGTGTCAAGAAAACCAAAAGCTTAGAGGAAGGTGACTTATGCATCAAGTGGGGTGATAGGAGCCTGGTGTCTGCAAAGGTTGTGGGATCTGTGATGCTGACTTTCGAAGACCGCACTTTAAACTTGAATAATATTTATTTCGTTCCTTCCTTTGGGAAGAAATTAATATCTGTTGCTCGTCTTCGTGAGCAATATTATTGTTTAAAGTTCATTAAGAATGGAATTCGTATTTCGTTTCCTGATAATTCTTTTGTCACTGATGCATGTATGAAGAATGCTCTTTTCTACATCTATCCCACTCAACATTCTCTATTAGACACTGAAATAGATAATGATCTAGTTAGGGAGCCAAAGAGGATCAAACTTTCTGATTCCTCCGATCTAACAAACTCAACATATCTTTGGCACTTAAGACTTGGTCATATTAGTCTAGACATGATTAAGAGACTTGTGAGGGGCGGTTCTCTCCAAGCGTCTGTAATAGGTTCACTACCTACTTGTGAATCTTGTATAGAAGGAAAAATGACTAAGCGACCTTTCACTGCTAAGAGTCGAAGAGCCACTTAGTTGCTGGAGCTTGTACATTATGATGTTTGTGGTCCACTCAGTCAACAGACATTGGGGAGGATACGAATACTTCGTTACCTTCACCGATGATTACTCTAGATACGGTTTTTTCTATTTGCTCAAACACAAATCCGAGACCTTTAACGTATTTAAGGTCTTTAGGGCTTTAATGGAAAAGCAAACTGGCAAACAGATCAAAAACCTTCGATCCGATCGAGGTGGTGAGTATATATATGTAGAGTTCAATGACTTTCTTAAAGAAGAATGTATCGCTTCTCATCTTACCGCACCTGGCACAGCTCAACAAAACTGAGTGTCAGAGAGAAGAAACCGAACTCTTATGGAGATGGTTAGATCAATGATGAGTTACTCATCACTCCCTCTTTCCTTTTGGGGATATGCCCTCGAAACACCCGCTTACATTCTATAGTTCCGAGGATAATAAGACTTTCGTTAGCACGAATGCTCGTTTCCTTGAGGAGGACTTTATGAAAGATGTAAAACCTAAAAGCAAAATTGTGCTTGAAGAAAAGTTGGGTGAGGAAGCTTCTACCTCATCTATAAGAACTGTTCTTATCCCAACTGAAACACAACCTAACTCATCAGAATCTCGTCAAGTAGTACTTCGACGTAGTGGGAGGGCTACTAAAAAACATGACAGGTACATGTCTTATGGAGACACTCTCATAGCCGTCTTTGACATGGATGATCATGTTTCCTATAGCCAAGCGATGGCTTATTCTGAATCAAACCTTTGGCTTGACGCCATGAAAGTTGAAATGCACTCGATGTATGTCAAAAAAGTCTAGAAATTTGTAGACCTTCCTGAAGGGATTAAACCCGTAGGGTGTAAGTGGATATACAAGAAGAAAAAGGGTCCGGATGGGAACGTCGAGACGTTCAAAGCATGACTTGTGGCTAAGGGTTATACCCAACAAGAAGGGATTGACTATGAAGAAACCTTCTCGTCAGTTGCGATGCTTAAATCCATCCGCATACTTCTATCCATAGCTGCAGCTCTCGACTATGAGATCTGGCAAATGGATGTCAAGACTGCCATCCTGAATGGCAATCGTGATGAGCGCATTTATATGGCTCAACCAGATGGTTTCGTGGAAGAAGGTCAAGAGACCGAGGTTTGTGAGTTGCTTAAGTCCATTTATGGATTAAAGCAAGCATCTAGGTCGTGGAATATTATATTCGATGAAAATGCGAAGAGCTTCGGCTTTGAGCAATCAATAGATAAGCTGTGTGTTTACAAGTTAATACACGAACACAAAGTTGTGTTTCTGGTTACTATATGTCGATGATTTATTACTCATAGGTAATGATGTGGGTAAGTTATCTGAGGTTAAGGTCTGGCTAGCAAAGCAATTCGATATGAAGGATCTAGGAGAAGCCGCATATATTCTGGGGATCCAAATCTTTCGAGATCGGAAAAACCGGACTCTGTCGCTCTCACAAGCATCTTATATTGATAAGGTGATGGATCGCTTCTCAATGCAAGACTGCAAGAGGGGCTAAACACCCTTTAGTCATGAAGTCTCGCACTCTAAGGACCAGTCTCCCAAGACTGCACAAGAGTTGAGGACATGAGAAAAATTCCTTACGCCTCAGCCGTAGGAAGTCTCATATATGCAATTCTTTGCACTTGACTTGATATCTGCTTCGCATTTGGCGTAGTTAGTCATTTTCAATCTAACCCTGGACCCGAGCACTAGATTGCTGTTAAGCATGTTCTTAAGTATCTCCGAAGAACTAGGAACTTGATGCTTACATATTCAGATACTGACCTGACTATGACGGGATATACTGACTCCGATATTCAAGTGGATAAGGAAATCCACTTCGGGATCTGTGTTCATCCTTAGTGGTGGAGTTGTTGTGTGAAGGAGTATTAAGCAATCTTGCATTGCTGACTCCACAATGGAAGCAGAATATTTGGCTGCTTGTGAAGCATCCAAGGAGGCTGTATGGCTTAGAAAATTCCTTAAGTATTTGGAAGTCGTTCCAAACGTCGACGAGCCCATGGCCCTTTATTGTGATAATAGTGGGGATGTCGCTAACTCAAAGGAACCTCGAAGCCATAAGCGCTCTAAACATATTGAGAGAAAATACCATTTGATTCGAGAGATCGTGCATCGCGGAGACGTAGAGGTGAAGAAGATCTTAACGGTGGAAAACCTAGCAGATCCATTCACCAAGGCCCTAACGAACAAGGTCTTCGACCAGCATCGGGAGGGATTAGGCATGAAGGACTACTCACATCTTCTTTGAGTCAAGTGGGAGTTTGTTGTCAATTGCCCACAAGAAGAGTTGTAGTGTCTATTGTATACATTTGATGTAATATAGTCTCACGAAGACTCTTGCTTGTAACTGCTTCTTTATTAATAAAAGTTTAAAAGTTCATTCATTCTTCCTTGTCTAAAGCTTTATGATAAAACCTTAGTCTTTAGTCCATAAACAAACCTAACAACATATGAAGAGACAAATGTAGATTTGCATGAAAAAACTCTTCATGGTTTTCTTAAAACAATATATTCGCAATCTAAGGATCAAAGGACTATTGATCTCAGTACGATTGTTAAGAGAATCTATGATGTCTGGTTATGGGACATTGAGAGTTGGAGACTCTATAGTTTTTCTAGGTATCTTCCGAAGGTACTGAATTGACCAGTGCACTTCTAGAGACAGAGTAAGAACAAACCATTTAAACCTCTTATGTCTCGAGGTCACTACGTATGAATTGCATCATGCTGACCTCAATCCTAAAATGAGACATGTCATTTCATAGCTTACGTATTCTCATTTTAGAAAGTCAGAGTTCGGACTCACTATGTGATTCTAAACAGGACCTATTGGTGAGGTACTAAGTTATAAAGATGTCATGAGTAACTTTGTGAAGTTCTCATAGATGTGAAATTCATGTACAAGATTGCTGAAATGCAATATATATCACCTCATGCTTTGTTCCCTGGAATATGAATAAATGAACTGGCTAGTGTCCAAATTGAGTCATGACTCTTTTGGATGAATCAATGTGACTTGTTAGCTCCTCGTCAATACATTGTTTCTAACTTATTCACAAGCGACAAAGGAGTTGAGGAAATAACAGCTAGAAGGGTAAAATGGTAATTTTATAAATCCCGACTAGCTGATGATATTCATGAAGGGTAAGCATAGATGATATTCAGTGGATCCACTCATCACAATTTAGTTGAATTCGTGAGTAGAAAATAAATTCATTTGAACCGAGAGATTCTCAGTGTCAACTCTTTAGTGGAGTCAGTTGATATTAAGCTAAAACTTGGAAAAGGTTTGTGAACTTTTGAGTCCAAGTATTTTAGCTCAAGCTTTGTTCATTTGGATCTATGAGGTCACTGTCACAAATCATATCGAGTAGGAATAGTTGAACTAGAAACTAAGTCAAAACAAGAACGAGACAAGTTTTACGAAAATTGTCTAAAGGGTATTTTTGTCTTTTAGGACATAGGATGTAATGAATGTCAATAAATTTTTTGACATAGTCATATGATGACATATAAACAGTCGGCCAAGTTAAATAATTTGGGCCTTGTGGATTAATTTCATTTCATAGAATTTTACTTGAAAAAATTCTTAATGGGTCTTTTCTTATGTTGTCATGAACAAATGAAGAAGCATCTAGAAGCCCCTTCTAGATAATTTGGCCATCCAACCCAATAGAGAAAAGATAGATTATTTTGTGCATTAATGTATGAAGATATTGCCAAAAGAAAAAGAGAAAACAAATTTCCTCTATGAGGAAAAGAGGGGATCGGCCAAGGCAAGGAGAGAACAAAAGAGGAAACAAATCCAAGCCTTCTAGAAGGACTCCTTGGCCGTGTGACTCATGTGGGATTGAGGGCAATATTTGCTCATGAATATGTGATATTCTATAGAAGAGGAAACTACCTTGTTGAAGGTAATTCCTCTCCTATAAATAGAGCCCTCATTCCCCTCATTTTATTCATTTCAAAGTTTTAGAGATTGAGAGCTTCTCTCTCTAGACTTGACCGCCCAACTCCTCTCTCTCTCTCTAAGTTCTTTTAGTTTTTATTTTGGCACCTAGGTCCACATTTTACCTAGTGTTTTAGCTCTTCGACTCTTAGACTTGTTCTTCAGTCGTCGTGTTTAAAAGTGCCCACACACTAATTCCTTTCTTTCTCGAGTGATTCTTGTGATAGAACTTTTCGTGGTTGCTCAAGTTCCCGAGGAAAGAAGAAAGACGACCTGAGTGGGGAGACGAACGTTCCAAACTTCCTAAGGCTTCTCAACATTCAAGCTTCACGAAGGTTAGTAAATAAATAATGCTCTTAAATAGTTTTAATTTATATGTACTTGCTCTTTGTCTAGGTTAGTAAAATCGTTTCACTTGTTTTAAAGAAATTTTTTAAATTCTGCCGCTTGCTCAAAGCGTTAAATCTTTTCTTAACCCTAGATCAATTCCAACAAATGGTATAAGAGCTATGGTCAAAGATATGCATGTACATGTAATTAAAACTATGAGCTTGAAAATCGTTTTTGAAAGTTTACTAATTTTGTGACAAGTTAGAATTGTTTTCTTAGATTTTTTTTTAATTTATTGCTCATGCCTTTCAATTAAAAGTCATGTCGATTTTCTATATCTTTGGGATGTTATTAAAACACATTAGAATCAGTTCTAAATTTTTTTAATTTTTTATAATGAAAAACGAGTTTTTAAAGTTTGAGAAATTTCGACTAATTTTGTGACTAGTTATATTGTCTTGCTAGTTTCATTTTTTTACTCGTTTCGTTTTATGTTTGTTGTTATTTTCTTTTATACCATGTTATTAACATGTTAATAAAACACATATAAAAGCTTTAAGAACTTCCTAAAACGTTCCGTTACACTCGATTCTTTTTCGCACTCAAAGTCCGAACTTTAATTATTTCAGTTTTCTTCGAGCTCGAGAAAAATCCACAGTAAAAGTGGCATAATTCTCTGCTCAAAATTTGAAATTTAATTATTCTTGAATTAAATTAAAGTTCTGTTTGTCCTCTTTCCAATGCAATTGGTTTTAGGTCAAAAGAACATAGGAGCCTCCAGTTATGGTGATTTTACTCCGAAGTGCACGGCTGTTCCAAATGTCCATTTTTTTAGAATTATTGAAGTCCGAATTTAGGACCCCACTCCATGAGTTATAAAAATCTAATGAGAAAATTTCCTTGAAGACCGTTTGCAGAAGTTGGTGGAACAACTTTTGAAACAGGGGGATAGAGAGTTTGTAATGAGCATTGTGGGCTAGATGAAAGTAGATGATTTCTTTATTTCTCAGAGTAAGTCTGTTCATGTGATGAGAATCATCAGGTATTTGAGTGGCTCAGTTGAAGATCAAATTTGGTACATAAGAGACATTGGTCCCATCCGTGTGGTGTTTAGTGATGTTGGATGGGAAAACAGTGTTGAAGAGCAAAATAGCATTATTGAAGGTTGTTTTGTCTTGGAAAATAATCTAGTGTCATGGTTCAGCAAGATGCAAATAATCATATTCTTGTACACAACTAGAATAAAGTATACAGTCGCTAGGAGTAGCCATTCGCAGAAGATCTTGATAAAGCAGATGTTAGGACTATTGTCTACTGATGATAATAAAATAAACATGAATGATTATTGAATTCGATAAGAATTTTACTTTATTAGCATGTATGATTATTGGGTTATATTCTGAAGAGAATCAATAACAGCTATCATCCATAGCCTCCGTATTGAACTGAATTACATGTTGGGCATCTAAGTTTGGGCGGTGAGCTAAAACGTGGTCGATGATTAATACTTTCCTGGATAGCTGTATCTAAAATCATATATGTGGAACGTAATTGAAGGTTGATCACTTAGTGGGAGCATTCTACACTTTTGGTAAGTGTACGGCCTGGACAGACTTTGGTTGTAGATGTGTCGTTTAAGGACCATTACGACACACTAACTAGGATCGCTATGATGGTCACTGCGAGACTTAATCTAAATCTTGAAATGATCATGGACTTTAGGTCATATTACCGAATTTTCTGACTCATACGTTAAAGCTGGGATACTTATATCTTGGGAGTTCGGGATATGATCTGTGCGAAATATGATTCACAGATACGGAATCCAGCCTTCCTGAAAGAAGGTCAATGTTCACTCACCTAAGGATTGATTCCAAAACCGAGTGATTGTGCACACTTTCGTAGTAAGTACATACGAAAGAATCTTTCGCTGGGGAAGAATCGGTGCTTAGGGCTCATATGTATCAAGAAAGGGTATAGCGGAATAATTTACCTTTCTCGATACAGGTTGAAACTGGAGGATTTTGAACACGTACTCGCTATATTAGTGGACGCTCTTACGATGAGTAAAATATAGTTCTAGTAATAAGAATAGTGCATTCTTGGATTATTTTGTGGAGTATCTCCAAGATTGACGAATCGATTGAAAAAGAGAAATGACTGTTTCGTCTTTTTAATCGACTTTGTGTGGGCTTCTATTACTAGGTCCATAGTCCCCGATTTGGCTCTGATAAAGATGGATAAGAACTCTCTAGTAATAATGAAGATTATTTATTATAATCTCACAGTTGTAAATTGTCTAGCAGCATTCATTCGAAAATTTGTCTATTTGCCAAATTAAATATTTATTTGGAATTAATTATTTTGTGTTGGATGAATTAAATAATTAAATAATTAATTGAATTTTAAGTTGGGCCTTATGGACATTGTAAAATTCGAAATTCCTTGGCCCAGTACCAGCAATGTGGGCGCCTACTTTGGGTAGAAAATGACAATATTCTCTCTTTAATTACTTGCTAGATTTGTTAAAAAGAAATCAGGTAACTTATTAAATAAGAGAGACAATAATAATGGTATAGATATTCTCTCCATTAAATAAGGAAATAATATATTATCATTTATTATGTCTCATAATTAATTTCATAATATTTAAGAGAATAAGAATGGTAGAGATATTCACTCCATTAAATAATGAAATAAGATATTATACTCGTTATTCTCAAATATTTAAAATCCTTAAATATAAGAGAGAAATAAGAAAATATAATACCTTAGATTTTGACACGGATGAATTGAATTTGTACTTATGGGCCACGAATTCTAGTAAATGAAATTCTAAACTTGGTACATATAAAATATCAATAAATAATGGATTCAATAAACAATATACGAACTAATATAGCAAAAGAAAAATATATTAATGGGAATAGAAGCTCGGATTACAGATATAAAAAGTAGTACCTTTGGCCCATTTATTGCAGAACACTATTTGAAATCTACTTGGCAGCGTGGAAAAATTTCAAAGGGCTAAGGTTTTAGAAATATTCTCATTTTCCACCACTAAATGCCAATTATTGAACACTCACGGTCCACATAAAGAGTCATAAGACCAATTACAATTTTTAAATTTTGGTCGGTTACATTTTATTTATTTATTTATTTTTTTTTTTATAAAAGAAGATAATACTTCAAGAGCTGAACAAAATGCACCATAGAATAATAGAAAAAGTTTTGCCCTAATTTTTGTGTGCTTCATATTATCATCACAGTACTTTCGATTTTTTTTTTTAAATAAAGAAATTATTTTCACTTTAACTCGAACCTTCTCCTCATTTAGAGGAGTGAGAATGCTTACCAACTGAGCTAGTCTCTCTTATCATAGCATTTTAAAATTTTAAAAGTTTATAAATTCTCGATTTTAACTTTAGAAAGTTCAAATATACGGTTAACTCTCAAAATTTCAATCGATTTGTATTCGAGTTTGTAACTGTTGGTTTTTCGACTAAAAAACTATTAATGAGTTTGACAAAACTTTGAAACAACTTATCCACTATGAGAAAATCTATAAAACATGGTCTGACAAACAAAGTTTGAAATTAAAGCTTCGGCGAAGGTTTATATTAAATGAAATGTCTAACTCATAAAACATGGTTAAAGAGTAAATTAACAATTCAAATAAAATATTTTTAAAATTAAATTGATTGGTTCGTCTTCTTGGAATAAAAATTAAAATTCAATAAAAAGGTAATATCTTCTAAAGCATTATTACCTTATATATATATATATATATATATATATATATATATATAATTCATACCTATGGTTGATATACATTCATTCATGTTTCAGCTCTTGCTTAGTCATTTTTGTTATTATGTACTTTTAAGACGGTCCATGAGTTTATGGGCCCGAAGTAAAGCCTGTAATCTCTTAAAGTCCATGACCAATCTGGAAATAGAGCTGAACATGTATTCATGGCCCGCAATGGGACATCAATTATCACATACTTGTCCTATCAGATTACCAAGCTTTGATGTGTTCTGCTTTTCTTGGACATACGAGACTTTGATTCTATTTAGGATTAGATTATGAGGTACGATTACAGCAAAACCATGTGTTTTCTTTCTTGTGGTAGAGATTTTTCATATCATTATTTTTTATTTATTTATTTCCTATGGATTTAAAAGCTCATACAGATAGGGCTATTTTGCTAACTAGCCAAATCAACCTACTAATATTAAGAGAATAGCCAAAGTTTCATTTAATTAAGTTAATAGTCCATATTTTGTACACTACCTAAATTACCTTTGAAATCCCACTCACCCAACCCAACTTCTCTCTCTCTCTCTCTCTCTCTCTCTCTCTCTCTCTCTCTCTCACACACACACACACACACACACACACACGATGTCGTCTACTTCTCCGACTATCTATCCGCCGGCGAATGGCACGTCTCCGCAGCCTCCGGAGGCGCCGGCCATGTCGAACATGACTCAGAAGATTCCGTCGCCTCCGCCGCCGCACCGTCGGCGAACGACACGTCTCTACAGCCTTCGGAGGCGCCGGCCACGTCGAACGCGACTCGGAAGATTTCGTCACCTCTGCCGCCGCAAATGACAGTGACGGTCGACTCGCCGCCTCCACTGACTCAAACGACGATGCCGGTAGATTTTCTGCATCCACCGCCTCGCGTTTCACGCAGCGATCGAGCCTCAGACAGAGTTTCCGGCGATGATTAGAGGTTTTCTAGGGTTTTCTATTTTAAATTGTGGCTCGGGTTCGCTGGAGGTGGAGAAGAAGAAGAGGATTTGCCGATTTTGTTGATTCACTGTAAAGTCGCGAATCAATTAATTTAATTAACGTACTGGAGTGAGTTAGGTTAAATAATTAACTTATTGGTTGAATATTAGTTTAGGTTCTGATTTTTTTATGAGTAAAGTTAATTTACTAAATGATTGAATTAGGAATTATGTTAATTAATTGAATGCTTTGAATATCAATTGACTTAAGTTCTGATTTTTGTAAATTTTTTGTGAATTTCAAATCGTTCACGAATCAGTTAATTAATGAAAAAATAGCATGAAGTAGCCAATTCAAACTATGGCTTTTGCAAAATAGCCATAGTTTCATTAGGTCAGGCAAAATAGCCAATTCAAAAATCCTTCCCCAAAAATCTCAAACAAAACACGGTCCTCACACAATTTTCCCAAACAGAACACGTTCGATCGTGGTTGATGAAGAGGCGGCTCCGGCGGAGCCCGATGCTACAGCGGCTGCTCCGGCGGCGGCGGAAGAGGGTGCTCCGGCGGCGGCCAAACAGGGCGGCGAGGCTGCTGTGGATGAGGGGCTGCCGTCGAATCCACTCCTGAATCCCCGTCGGTCTCCTCGCCTCCGCCACCGTGACAGATAGTCTGAAAGGAGGTAAGATCGACGGAGCGATCGGGAACATCGCGAGCGTTGAGGACGCAAGAATCGCATCGCCGAAGAAGGAGATGTTTCGGTTCTGCTTCAGATCCTCGATTTCCAGATTGTCATTAAATTTAATCCTGTCTCGACTAATTTTAATCCAGCCGTCATAAACCTTATATTATGTGTTTATAGTTCGTTGGGATTAAATTTCATCCAACCTAGATTAATCTTACTTTGGCTAGTTTGCTTATAGTTGACAAACTATGGCTATTTTGCAAAAGTTTAAGTTCTATTTGGCTATATAGCCGCTTGACCCTTAATTAATTAACCTAACTCACTCCAGTACGTTAATTAATTAACTGATTCATGAAGGAAGCAATGACATTATGGTCTGAGCCGAAATATGAGCTATTTGCTTAATAAAATGAAATTTTGGCTATTCTTCCAATAAGAATAGCAAATTTGGCTAGTTACAACAAATTTTGGATATATATATATATATATATATATATATATATATATATATATATATATATATATTGAGAAGCTTAACATAATAACATGGATATTTTAAAGGGCAAGTAAGGAAACTAGCCTTTTTAAGTTTTGATTATTAGAAACTAGCCATAGTGTTTATAGTTTTAACTTTTAAATGAATAGCCAATGGTTCCATTTAATGAATATAAATGGTCTGAATTACCCTTTGTTTTTTTTACTAAATGAGTTCAAATGAATAAAATAAAAAAAAATATTGCTATTAGTTTGTTATTTACATTGATTGAGATAATTGAGGCATTAAATTTCATTAGTTGGCTAATAGTTAATTAGAGAAGTGAACAAATTGGTTTGATGACGGTTAAAAAAAAAGCGAAAATCGTTTCACATCCTATTCCATTAAATATAAATATATATAATAATATGGGAAAGTGAAACCAGTGTATATCTCATTTTTGCTCATTTTTTCTCATGTTCTACGTTTTGAAACAAAACTGTCTTGTTGATTCCAAAATAAAAAAGAAATTCAAAATAATTTTCAAATATCAACTGAGTTCATATTTTTTAAGTTTTTTATGGCAAAAATGAAAATTCAATATATATACAATTACATTTTTTTTAAAATGCACTTCTGTTTGTAAATAAATAAACCACTAATTACATTAATTGATTTTGTTTTTTTTTTTTTTGAGGGAATAATTGATTTTGTTTTAAAAAGAAAAAATAACTTTTTTGTATACACAAAAAAAAAATATTGGTTAAAGACGACTATTTGTAAGACAAAAATAATATCCCAAATAATAATAAACATTTTCATTTTGAAAAACTCGTGTTTAGTGTTATTCTTTATTTTTAAATGAAAAAGCAACTTTTGAATCTAAATTTTAGGAAATAAATATGGCTAATTGTTTGCAAACAAATTAGAAAATTATTAAAAAAAAACAAGGGCATTGTAGTTTAATAGCCAATAAAAATATTCATGTTTTGAAAATAGTCAACGTTTGGGAACATTTGGAAAAATAGGCAAACAACATATGTGGCATAAGTGATAGCTAATAAAAATTACTTTTATGAACTTACATTTTTAATTTCGTAACTTTCTCTCTCCTGGTTTAAATTCGTCATTTTCTCTATCATACATTCTCCAACATTTTTTTTTATAAAAACTTCAAAAATCCATGTGTATCTCATATGAACTCAAAATTGAGGGATTCTAAATCCTACGGATTCGTGGCGCCAAGATCTTAAAAAATAGATCCATTGTTTTTGATGAAAAATCATGTTTAATATATGCATCATGTTTACATGTGTTTGTAATATTTTTTCCAGAAATATTCAATAAATTTCCATTTATTTCCAGATAATTTTCGAAAATTTTCAGTTATTTCTATATCTAAGGTAGTAACATGGTTTTTCTACATCTATGACATTAAAAATTATTTTTCATCCAACACAATTGGTCTATTTTTGAAGATCTCGGCGCCACAAATCTGTAGGATTTGGAATCATTCAATTTCGAGTTCATATGAGATAAATATGGATTTTTGAAGTTTTGATGAAAAAAAAATGTTTGAAAAAAGGTAGGAGAGAGAGAGAGAGAGTGACGAATTAAAAACTAAAAGAGAGAAATTGACGAATCTAGAAAAGAACTGCTAAATTGATTTAAGGACACTTTTGGAATTTTAATCCATTACCCCAACTGCCACCTCATATATTTGGATATTTTCCCATAATTTTCTAAACGTTGGCTAAATCTCAAACGTTAAGATTAAAATGACTTAGTTAGTTACAAATTTCAAAAAACAAATCCATCTATAAACGCTTTATATATTTTTTTCTAAATTAACATATGAGAAATGTATTTCGATTAAATAGTTTCAGAATTGCTTAAATAGATTTTCTTTAAAGAAAGAGCTATCGTTGTATGTTCCAGTGTTAGGACAAAACAGTAAAATTAACAAACAAAACATGCCTAAAATAGTGAGAATGATTATTTATTTAAAAACATTAAAACTATGGTTATTTCTTAATTGAGTAGTTTCAAGTGACTTAATTTGTGCAATTTCTCTATTTTAAATGTATTGTTTTGCTAGAAATTTTCAATGTATTCAAAATACTATTGATAAAGTATTATCTCTATTAATGTCAATTAGTGTACTTGCAATGTATATATGATTGCTACGTTATTGACAGTGATACATATACATATAACATACTATTTTGTCAATAATATCACTTTCGTTATTAAAAAAAAATAATAATAATATCACTTTCACACACACTATCAAATGGGATTGTTCAACAATCAACTATCGATAAAGTTAATATATATTCATAAATCGGATGCATGGTTTTCGCGTACATGATGAGAGTTTCTGTGACATTTTTAAACTTAAGTGCACTGTACAATGAACCGTTATATTCTAACATTATATAGGATATTCATAACATATGCTACAAAATAAGTAATGTGTGGGGTATCTGGATATATTATGGTAATACATTTTATTCATCTTTTTTTGTTCCCATACCTTACAGAACCTTCTATTAATCTCTAGCTTTGAAAGTTGTTTGTGTCTTTATGCTCTCAGAAATTCAGAATACAATCTTTAAATGGATTTTTTTTTTTTTTTTTTTGAGAAGCTTAACATGGATATTTTAAAGGGCAAGTAAAGAAACTAGCCTTTTTAAGTTTTGATTATTAGAACTAGCCATAGTTTTTATAGTTTTAACTTTTAAATGAATAGCCAATGGCTCCATTTAATGAATATAAATAGTCTGAATTACCCTTTGTTTTTTACTAAATGAGTTCAAATGAATAAAAGAAAAAAAAAACATTGCTATTTTTAAATCAGTTTGTTATTTACATTGATTGAGATAATTGAGGCATTAAATTTCATTAGTTGGCTAATAGTTAATTAGAGAAGTGAACAAATTGGTTTGATGACGGTTAAAAAAAAAAGAGAAAATCGTTTCACATCCTATCCCATTAAACATAAATATGTATAATAATATGGGAAAGTGAAACAAGTGTATATCTCATTTTTTCTCATGTTCTACGTTTTGAAATAAAACTGTCTTGTTGATTCCAAAATAAAAAAGAAATTCAAATAATTTTCAAATATCAACTGAGTTCATATTTTTTAAGTTTTTTATGGCAAAAATAAAAATTCAATATACATACAATTACGTTTTTTTTTAATAAAAAAAGCACTACTGTTTGTAAATAAATAAACCACTAATTACATTCATTGATTTTAACTTTGTTTGTTTACACAAAAAAAATATTGCTTAAAGACGACTAGTTGTAAGACAAAAATAATATCCCAAATAATAATAATAAAATTTTCATTTTGAAAAACTCGTGTTTAGTGTTATTCTTTTTTTTTTATTTTATTTTTTTTTTATGAAAAAACAACTTTTAAATCTAAATTTTAGGAAATAAATATGGATAATTGTTTGCAAACAAATTAGAAAATTATTAAAAAAAAACAAGGGCACTGTAGTTTAATAGTGAACAAAAATATTCATGTTTTGGAAATAGCCACGTTTGGAAACATTTGGAAAAATAGTCAAACAGCATATGTGACATAAGTGATAGCTAATAAAAATTACTTTTATGACTTTAACTTTTTAAATTCGTAACTTTCTCTCTCCTGGTTTGAATTCGTTACTTTCTCTCTCATACATTTTTTCCTACATTTTTTTTTTTCATAAAAACTTCAAAAATTCATATCTATCTCATATGAACTCGAAATTGAGTGATTCTAAATCCTACGGATTCGTGGCGCCGAGATCTTCAAAAATAGATCCATTGTGTTTGATGAAAATCATGTTTAATGCGTCAAATTTACATGTGTTTGTAATATATTTTTTTTCCAGAAATATTCTATAAATTTCCATTTGTTTCCAGATGATTTTCGAAAATTTTCAGTTATTTATATATCTAATGCAGTAACGTGGTTTTTCTACATCTATGACATTAAAAATTATTTTTCATCCAACACAAGGTCTATTTTTGAGGATCTCGGCGCCACAAACCCGTAGGATTTGGAATCACTCAATTTCGAGTTTATTTGAGATAGATATGGATTTTTGAAGTTTTGATGAAAAAAAATGTTTGAAAAAAAGTAGGAGAGTGAGAGTGATTAATTAAAAACCAAAAAAGATAAATGGAAGAATCTAGAAAAAAACCGCTAAATTGATTTAAGGACACTTTTGAAATTTTAATCTATTAACTCAACTGCCACCTCATACATTTGGTCATTTTCCCATAATTTTCTAAACGTTGGCTAAATCCCAAACGTTAAGATTAAGATGGTTTAGTTAGTTACAAATTTCAAAAAAAAAATCCATCTATAAACGCTTTTTATATATTTTTTTTTCTAAATTAACATATGAGAAATGTATTTCGATTAAATAGTTTCAGAATGGCTTAAATAGATTTTCTTTAAAGAAAAAACTATCGTTGTATGTTTCATTGTTAGGATAAAACAGTAAAATTAACAAACAAAACATGCCTAAAATAGTGAGAATGACTATTTATTTAAAAACATTAAAACTATGGTTACTTATTAATTGAGTAGTTTCAAGTGGTTTAATTTGTGCAATTTCTCTATTTTAAATGTATTGTTTTGCTAGAAATTTTTAATGTATTTAAAATACTATCAGTGTACTTGCTATGTATATATGATTGTTGTTGAAATCGAGCTCGTCAGCTCGCCCTTCCGCGTCGAGCTCGCCAGCTCGCCCTTCCGCGTCGAGCTTGCCTCGGAAGTCCTCTCCTTGGAACTCATTCCTCATGGGAAATTGTCGCATTTATTTCTCATGTTATTTCCTATGTCTTGCTCTCTGTGTATATTTATTATTCTCTTTTTCCTAGAAGTAGTTATTACACATGTATTTATTACACTCTCTCTTGTACCCACCATATGTATAAATAGGTGATACAAATTAATATCAAATATAAGAAATATTCAAAGCCTCGGAACACTCTCTCTCTCTTCTCCGATTCTCTCTTTCTTTATCTTCTCTCCAGATTCGACTCTCTCTCTCTCTAAACTTCAACATGGTATCAGAGCAGGGAAAATCAACCACCATGAACACCACTCCGACCACACCCACTCAGTCGCAATCTGAATCCTTCTCCCAACATATCACGAGCCACAAACTCAATGGCCACAACTTCCTACAGTGGTCTCAATCTGTGCTCATGTTCATATCGGGACGAGGTAAAGATGACTACCTCACAGGCGTGGCCACATCTCCTGTGATCGAAGATCCGACGTTCAAGAGTTGGAAGGCCGAAAACAGCATGGTGATGTCCTGGCTCATAAACTCTATGCTCCCCGAAATCGGAGAAACCTTTCTCTTTTACCGAACGGCAGCAGAAATCTGGCAAGCAGCTAGAGAAATCTTCTCCAACTCAGAAGATATGTCCGAGCTGTTTGAAACTGAGAACACTCTCCACGACCTACGTCAAAGAGAGATGTCTGTTACTCAGTTCTTCAGCTCGCTCACACATCTATGGCAGAAGATCGACCTCTACGAACAGCACCAGTGGACCAGCTCCGAAGACTAAAAAATCTACCGCAGGATAGTGGAGACCAAACGTGTGTTTAAACTACTATCCGGCCTCAACCAAGACCTTGATGAGGTCAGAGGTCGGATACTTAGTACAAAACCACTACCATCTCTCCGTGAAGCCTTCTCCGCGGTCAGACACGAGGAAAGCAGGAGGAAACTCATGCTGGGAGTTATCAAATCGAGCTCACTTCCGGGCTCATCCTCAGACTCGTCCGCCCTCACCACACATGGAGACGAAGTTCTTGCAGCCCGCGTCTCAACAGAGAAACCTCGCAAACCTCGCCCCTACTGCGATCATTGCAGACGACCTGGACACCTCCGAGAAACCTGCTGGAAACTGCATGGGAAACCACCGAGCTCGAAGTCTACCCAAGATACTAAGGATCCTAACTCAGTCGGAAACTTAGTATCCACCTCGTCCGCTGCCTCGACCTCGACCTCAGACTCCTCTCCCTTCAGCAACGACCAACTCGCTATTCTCCAGAAGCTTCTTCAACAAGTCTAACTCAGTGGAGAATACTCGGGCATTGGCCCTCTAGGTAACTCTCCTAGAGCCCTCAATGTAAGCTCAGAGAATCCCACAGCATTGATTGTCGACTCCGGTGGCACTGATCACATGACTGGTAATCGAAATCTATTCACAACTTACTCCGCTTGTAATAAAAGCATATCAGTCACCATCGCCAACGAAGCCAAAACTCAAGTCACTGGTATTGGCACCGTTGTCTTGACGAAGTCCATGAGGCTAGACTCGGTGTTCTTTGTGCCTCAACTACAATGCAATCTCTTATCTGTGCATAAGATCAACCAAGACTCTAAGTGCCGAACTGTTTTTGATGGAAGTTCATGTGTGTTTCAGGAACAGGCCACGGGGAGACAGATTGGTAATGCCGAGCTGAGTACCGGACTCTATGTCATCAAGCCAGATCAGCCCGCCATGTGTCAGCTCGCCCAACATTCACCCCCGTACAAAGAGATCATGCTCAATCACCTTAGACTAGGGCATCCAAATTTCATGTATCTCAAAAGAATGTTTCCTTCTTTGTTTATCAATAAAAATATCAATTCCATTCAGTGTGACATGTGTGAGTTCGCCAAACATTCTCGAAGCTCGTATCACCCCACCTCGTACAAACCATCTCGTCCTTTTGCCACAATTCACAGTGATATATGGGGGCCCTCAAAAGTTCCCAATATCACTGGAGTTCGATGGTTCCTTCTCTTTGTTGACGACCACACTAGACTCAGTTGGATATACATGATGAAACAAAAATCTGAAACATCCAATCTATTCAAAACCTTTCACAAAATGATCCAAACACAGTTCGACACATCCATTCAAATTGTCCACACTGACAACGCTCGAGATTACTTTAATTCTGAGCTCGGCGATTTCTTCAAAACACATGGCATAATTCACTCCAGCTCGTGCGTTCATACCCCGCAACAAAATGGGGTAGCCGAGCGGAAAAATCGACACATTCTCGAAGTCGCCCGAGCCATCATGTTCTCCTCAAACGTCCCATCTCATTTTTGGGGAGAAGCTGTCCTCACAGCCACCTACCTCATAAATAGAATGCCATCTCGTGTCATTGGCTATAAAATCCCATCTCAAGTCCTTCTAGAGACATACCCTCACTGTCGACTCATCTCAACCCTACCTGCGAAAGTGTTCGGCTGTTCAGTCTTCACCCATTCTTATGGCCAAGGTAAACTTGAACCAAAATCGCTCAAATGCATCTTCCTTGGCTATTCAGCAACCCAGAAAGGCTACAAATGCTATGAACCCCGATCACGAAAATTCATAGTCTCAATGGATGCATCTTTTCATGAGTTCAGTCATTACTTCGCCAATTCAGCTCGTCAGGGGGAGAATGACGAAAATGACTTCCCAAATTGTCTCATCATAAACCCAGAATTCAGCTCGCCTCAAAATCCGACCTCACCTGTTCCAGAAATTCCCAGCTCGCCTCAAAATCCGACCTCACCTGTTCTAGAAATTCCCAGCTCGCCGACCTCACGTGGTCAAGAAATTCCCAGCTCGCAAGCCTCTGAACCCTCTCCATGCGAACTGAATATCACCCAGAGTCCGGTACAAGCTCGCGACCAAGATGTCTCTCCGAACTTGAACCACGACACTATTGAACAAGGTAACATTGAATCTCCAGACTTACCCATTGCATTGAGAAAACCTCCTCGGTCGTGTGCTCAATACAGAATGGCGGATTACGTGTACTATGGGAATTTATCTACGAGCTACCAAGCCTATGTGGCGAAGTTAGATGAAGGAAAAGTGCCAAACTTCATCGAGGAAGCCCTTCAAAGTTCCGAGTGGCGAGACGCAAGTCATGCTGAGATCCAAGCCCTCGAAAAGAATGATACGTGGGATATCGTCGAGCTACCACCAGGCAAGCGAACTGTTGGATGTAGATGGCTCTTCACCATCAAACACAATCCAGATGGGACAGTGGAGAGATACAAAGCCCGACTTGTCGCAAAAGGGTACACGCAGGCGTATGGCATTGACTATCAAGAAACATTCGATCCAGTTGCAAAGTTCAATACCATCAGAATCCTCCTTTCACTAGCAGCCAACTTAGATTGGCCTCTCATCCAGCTCGATGTAAAGAATGTTTTTCTAAACGGCGAACTGGAAGAGGAAGTCTACATGCAACTCTCACCAGGATTTGACAAAGATCAAGGAGCCAATAAAGTTTGCAAACTCAAGAAGTCACTATATGGACTAAAACAGTCCCCTCGAGCATGGTTCGGAAAATTCACCAACGTGCTCAAACGTTGTGACTACGAGCAGAGTCAAGCAGATCCAACACTCTTCTCAAAAATCTCCACACACGGTAAGCACACAATTCTTAGTGTGTATGTGGACGATATAGTCATCACCGGAGACGACCTGGAAGAGATCAGGAGGCTGAAGCAAACTTTGTCATCTGAGTTCGAAGTCAAGGACCTCGGCAGCCTACGATACTTCCTCGGCATGGAGGTAGCTCGATCAGAAAATGGCATCTCTGTTTCCCAGCGCAAGTACACGTTGGATCTCCTCAAAGAAACTGGCATGCTTGGCTGCAAACCAGTTGACACTCCGATGGATGCCAATGTGAAACTTCTAGCTCGCACCAACGAGGCCGCCACCGACATAGAAAGATTTCAGCAGCTCGTAGGAAAACTCATCTACCTAACTCACACGAGACCAGATATTGAATTCGCAGTGAGTATGGTAAGTCGATTCATGAGTAATCCCTCAGAAACTCACATGGACGCAGTCATGAGGATTCTCCAATACCTCAAATCTGCCCCAGGGACTGGTCTCTCCTTCAAGAAAAGACGAAGTCGAGGTGTCGAAGTATTCACAGATGCAGACTGGGCTGGATATGTTCCAGACAGACGATCAACATCAGGCATGTGCACATACGTCTGGGGAAATCTTGTTACCTGGAGAAGCAAGAAGCAGTCCGTTGTCTCAAGAAGTAGTGCTGAAGCCGAGCTCAGGTCTTTAGCAAGTGGAGTATGTGAAGGCATCTGGCTGAAGAGAGTTCTCGACGACCTCAAGATCATCATCGAAGGTCCAATCAAGCTCTTTTGCGATAATCAAGCTGCTCTTAGCATAGCCAAAAATCCAGTCCATCATGACAGAACAAAACATATCGAGATCGACCGATACTTCATCAGTGAAAAGATTGAAGAAAAAATAATCGATATGGAATACATTCCGTCAGGTCATCAGCTCGCCGACATTCTCACCAAAGCCCTTCCGCGAGCAACCTTTTCCGAGCTATGTAGCAAGCTTGACCTCCTCAACATATACAGTCAAGCTTGAGGGGGAGTGTTGAAATCGAGCTCGTCAGCTCGCCCTTCCGCGTCGAGCTTGCCTCGGAAGTCCTCTCCTTGGAACTCATTCCTCATGGGAAATTGTCGCATTTATTTCTCATGTTATTTCCTATGTCATGCTCTCTGTGTATATTTATTATTCTCTTTTTCCTAGAAGTAGTTATTACACATGTATTTATTACACTCTCTCTTGTACCCACCATATGTATAAATAGGTGATACAAATTAATATCAAATATAAGAAATATTCAAAGCCTCGGAACACTCTCTCTCTTCTCCGATTCTCTTTTTCTTTATCTTCTCTCCAGATTCGACTCTCTCTCTCTCTCTCTCTCTCTCTAAACTTCAACAATTGCTACGTTATTGACAGTGATATATACACATATAACATACTATGTTTGTCAATAGACTTTCGTTATTAAAAAAAAAAAATAATAATAATATCACTTTCACACACACTCTCAAAGAGAAATTTCATTTTCTAGACCTAAAAACAATGAAAATATCAAGATTAGACCCATTAGTTTAATAATATCTGAAATTGGACTTTTGGACACTTTTCGGACAAAAATGCCCTTGAAATTCAAATAACCCATATTCCTCTCATTTTTTTTTTTAGGAATTTGCGTATATGTTTAGCTTCGATTTTGAGGGTTTCGCATCGTTTTTGTCAAAAAATTCCATAGTTTTTGAGGGTTTCGGAAACTCGTCGGAACGTGTCGGAATCCATCTTTGGAGGTGAATTTTTTTTTTTTTTTTAAATCTGGGAATTTCCGATGAAGATCATCGGAATCCATCGGAAATTTCATAAAGTTAATATATTATTCATAAATCGGATGCATGGTTTTAGCGTACATGATGAGAGTTTCTGTGACATTTTTAGACTTAAGTGCACTGTACTAATAAAATATACAATTAACCGTTATATTCTAACATTATATATGATATTCATAACATATGCTACAAAATAAGTAATGTGTGAGGTATCTGGGTATATTATGGTTATACATTTTATTAATCTTTTTTTGCTCCCATACCTTGCAGAACCTTCTATTAATCTTTGATTATTTTATCATTTTAGAATCCTGTATAGAATTCAGACGATTGGATATTAATTGATTGACTTCTTTGCAATGATCATATATAGCTAGGTTTTGAAGCTTTGATGATTAGTTGATTACATTTGGAGAGAGAGAGAGAGAGAGAGAGAGAGAGAGAGAGAGAGAGAGAGAGAGAGAGAGAGAGAGAGAGAGAGAGAGAGAGAGAGAGAGAGAGAGAGAGAGAGAGAGTATCAAAAACCTTGAATTATTTTTTACACATTTTATGTTTAATTTAAGAGAAATTGCACAATTTGCCACCAATTTTATAATTTTTTCCCACTTTCCACCAACAGACTAATTTTTCCCAAAATGCCACCATCTATATCAACAATGTTGACATCTATTTTTGCACTTCACTATGAGATGTCAACATTGTTGACATAAATGTCAACAATGTTGACATCTCGGTGGCATTTTGGGAAAAATTAGTCTTTTGGTGGAAAGTGGGAAAAAATTATAAAATTGATGGCAAATGAGACAATTTCTCTTAATTTAATTGCTTAGAAAATGGTTGAAGAGTTTCTTTGCGACTTTATTAAATTAGGTCAGAGGCAGCTATCAAATGCAAATGCTTGTCCACTATATTATTAATATATATGTTTTTTTAAATTTAGGTTGATAATATTGTGTAGAAAAATATAGACCACTAATTTAAAACAAATTAAAACGCAGATTTTATCGTTTCTCTCTCTAAATATCGAAACTTAGGATTTTCAAACCTTACCAACCGCCAACTTTACCAAACCCAAATTTTTATGTTCGTCAATCCTCTTGTTACCTCCGATGTCATTTCTGGTCACCACCACCGGTTTTCATTTTTTGTCGCCCCTCCCCCATCTCCAGTAGTCGTTGGTTCTTTCGCTGGTTGCAAGGGTGGATCTCGTCCTCGGCAAGGTGGGTAGGCACAGAGTTGGGCGACGGGACAACATCTCATCCTCTTCGCTGCTTGTTGATTCATCTTCTTGTTGGGGCGGAGTTTAGACACCGGTGGATATTGGATGGGTTGGAAATATTTTGCTCTGTTTTTTGTTGGATTTTGCCATTAGTTTTCATTTCAACAGCTTTGGTTAAATTTTGTTTTGGTTATGTTATGTGGGTGAACAATTTACTATGTTATTTGGTATTGTTTGGTTTGTCTTTTATTGGAGATGTAATAGCCGACATCCACCATCCAAGTTTGGATTTCCTGTTAGATGTTGTTCTTTACAGGCTTAAGGTTCATTTTCTTCATGGTCATCAGACCGCAGTTGATTGAATTTTTCCATCAACCATTATAGGTATTCTAGAAAAGCCGTATGTGTGCTTGATTTTTGATGTGCTGTTTGTTCTTTCATTTGTCGGAAGTATGCACAAGATGAACGATCACTAATTGTTCTTAGTGTTAGATTCATTTCAACTTAGCTATGTGATGCACCTTATATCGAAATGTAATTCTCTTGTATCTGTGAGTATTTTACCCGATTTCGAATGAAAATTTCGTGCATTTTTCAGAAAAAAAAAAAACTTAAAACAAGTTAATGAAATGTAAACTTCACTGTATATTGGTGTTTTTATAATTTAAAATCAGTGAAAATAATATTAAATTAAATATAAATAATATAACATTAAATAATAAAATTGTAATTTTATAATAAAATTAAATACTAAATTAAATATAAATAATAGAAGAAAAATAATTTAAATACCAATAATAAGAAAAATAAAATAAAATCTCTCTCCAACTACAAACTCAAACATACACAGATACCACACACACACATATATATATATATATATATATATATATATATATATATATACACACACACATATAAACAATATCTTGAATTTTATAAATAAATGAAAAACTTAAGAAATAAAAAAAACTGGTATGATAGGATTCTAAATTTTCAAATCCCTAAAAGTAAAACTGAGTCTTCTATTCTTCTTCTTCTTCGTCGGAGCAAAATCAAATCGCTGGATCAAAACCCTAAATCAATTAATTCATTGAGATATTTCGTCAGTCAGGTGGGCTGAGTTGTTTCGCTCCAACCACTTGGCGTTCGAGACCGTCCAGGAGAACAAGGGCCTCTGCCGCGAAGAAGTATACAACTCGGCATCGGCACTGTGTAAAAGCCCGGCCGTCCCACGTGGTGAATCGTGGTGGTCACATGCCTCCTCGCCGCCGCCGCGGATATCTGCGTTTGAGGTCAAGAGGGTCAAAAACAAGGAGGACCGGGTCTGGGGGTTGCCATTGTCGTTCATGAAGGGGACGAAGCACCAAACCGTTGAAGAAGAAGACTAAGAAAAATAACAAAAAAGTGGGTTTTTAACGAATATTAACCAAATTATATATTAATAAATGTTGTTAAAGTAAAGATATATTAATAATGATTTGAAACTAATATATATGTTTATATACTGTGTGTATGCGTGTTGTATATTAGTATATGTGTATGTATATTTGAAATTAATCAAGTTAACTAGATTACATATATGTATATGTGTGTATATATATATGTATGCGTGTGTTGTATGTGTATGTGTATATATATATATGTATGTTTGTGTGTAATTACCGAGAGATTTATAATTTATTTATTTATATTATTATTATTTTTAATTCATTTTTTCTTCTATTATTAATTATATTTTAATTTAATTTTTAATTTTATAATAAAATTATAATTTTGTCTTCATTTTAACGGCACAATGACGTGACGTGCACGTGACCCATTTGGCATCCATTTTAACAGAAATATTAACAGAAAGGATAATATATGAATTGGTGTCAAGGTTCGCAATCCCGCGGGTTCCGGTCGGGATCCCCTGAACCGGAGGGGACCGGGACGGGTCTTGCATAAACCGGTCCCGTGAACCAAACCCGGTCGAATCCCGGTCGAACTCGCCGGATCCCTCCCGGCCGAAGCCATTTTTGTCCAGATCCTGGGGAACCCGAGGTATCATCCGAGTTTTTCATTTTTTATGATTTTTTTTTCAATTTGTACTTATGAATTGATGATTATTGCGATGATATTGTTGAATTTTAATTAATTTCGAGATTAGTTGTGATAATTAGTGTGTTTTATCGTACGTGTTGTAATAATTTTATACTCTACTTATGGTATTTTATGTTTAAGAACTCAGTTTATGTTTGGTATGAACATTTGTTTGAAGTATGAACTATGAAGTTATGAACTATGAAAACTATTTTTATTATTGTAAAATATTTGTCTGAATCCCCCTCGGGTTCCTACATTTTTTGCCGGGTTTCTACCGGTAAACGGGTTCCTACCGGTATCGGTTTCTTTTTTTTTTCCTGAATCCCCCTCGGTTTCCTCTTCGGTAAGCGGTATCCCCCTAAAATTGGGGGCCCGGTACGGTAACGGTAACGGTAAGGCGATCCTTGATTGGTGTGTAACATAAAAGAGAAAAATAACAATTTTAAAGTATCGAGAGTCACTTGTATAATAAGACGTCATAATTCAGAGGGAAAAAATGTCTTTAATCCTTTTTTATATTCCTTCTCATTCTTGTTTCAAAAACACCTAATTTGTTGTGTGCATTTCATATAATTTTCTTATTTCAAACATCCCTCTTCCTATTAAAAAAAAATAGATTTTGTTGGAGTCATATGCGACAATAGAAAAAATAAGACGATATTTATCTACATATATTTGTAGAGTTTAAATTCAAGTAAAAGATCTTAATATAATGTCAGTGATATTTTATTCTACATATTTAGCTCATAAAATATTCCATTCAAATGCCAAATATTTAAAATATTCTATTACTTTCCTGTGCTAATTACATAATATCTATTGTTGTATTGAGATGCCAATCACTCAACCCACAACGCAAAGTACTTACCATGTGTTTTAATTAATTATATATATATATATATATATATATATATATATATATTAATTTTCAAATATAGACTGCAAGAACAAATTTTTTTTTCTTTTCAATTTTTCAAATTTATAAGTAATTAAACCATTAAAATTTGGAGATTTACTATGGTGATGTGGCGTTGTTATGACGTTGTTAGCATTTCATTTATATCTTTTTAATATGATGGTTTATTTACAATTATTAAAGAATATTTACGATCATTAACGTTTTTTTTTCTTCATTAATAAAATTTTGTGGTTATGTACTTGAAATTTATAAAAAATTATATATATATATATATATATATATATATATATATAGAAAAATTTAAATTTTCGAGGGTTTTTTTATATTTTTATTTTTATTTTTATGGTAGCGTGATACATGGTCCTCCGGTAATTATTACAGGTTATAGATCAAGTACTATTTCAAACATGGTAACCACGAGTAGTTCACGATCATATGCCCACTCATATCCTTTATTCCCGGCAACGTGTACATGATCATCCATAAATTATCACTTTGATTTAACAATTCCTCTAAAAGAAGAAGGGCGACAGAAACTATATTTGTTCCCTCATTATTAGTAACACTCTCAAAATCATTGATCAGAAACTATAGACAATATTTCTTTTTTTAAAAAGGAGATAATTTGTATAATTGCCCCCGAGCTATTAACCAAATAACATTCTAAACCTTAATCTATGCTATCAAAAGTGAAAACCTTTAATTTTTTTAATCTTATTTTTAACAATGTTCATTTTTTAAATGAAATTAAAAGATAAAGTACTTTGAATGAAACTAAAATTTTAAACCCTTATCAATTTTTAAAAAATAATTATTAAAGTATAATTGTCATAATATAAACTCTAAATTTGACAATGAATATCTCATTAAAATTTAAATAAATTTTGGTTTGGAAATTATTCAAACTGTAAACACCAAGTATACGTCACATAAATCCTGGTCGGATATTATATTTACGATCTAATTGAGTCAATCTCGAAGATTAGGGTAAGTTTGACTGAGAGCTATTCTTCAAGACTTTGACTTTGCAGTGTTAGATTGCCAATGTACACGATCATATGATTCTTTGATTCAGGATACGTCCAGCTCAGCTATGCTGAGGTGGCGTTAGTCAACAATTCTGTTATGTATTGACCATTGTAACAAATGTAACAAACTCCGAGAATCAGTTATAATACAAACTTCACTTCTCCTCACTAGAGTTCTTTGACTTTATAGGAGTGCTAATCTAACTCGGAGCGAGGACTACTTAGCCGGCTTCAATGTGGTAGGTGAAATTAATGTCTCTAATTACGGACCTTGTTGATCTCCCAAAGATCTAGAATTTTCCTTATACTCTATTTTAATTTTCTTTTTCTTTTTCAATTTAATACGTGATTCAATAGTTAATTAGTTTTTAAGCTGTTTAGGTAGTAGATTGTTTATTATATATATTTAAAAAAAAAATTAAATGTATAAACTTGAATATATTTGTTTATTAAATTAGATTATTAGACCAAATTATATCACGAGACTCTGAAAGAAAAACTAAAGATTATATCAATTTTTAAAGCTTTTATAGACAGGTACATGCATAAAGACTGATTATCTAAGCCTCCAGAACATTCGAGTTTTGAAATTATAGTGCTCAAATGTAGACATTTTTATGTTTTATTTGCACATTAATATCGAGTTATTAATTTTTTTTTTTTTGAGTATTAATAAAATTGGAAAATGATATATATGCTCTGAAAATGGTCAGATATATATTAACTATTTTATATGTCATTGAGTTTCAGATCCAGGAAAAAGAAAGATAAAATATTTCAATAAACACCGATCGATGCATTATGGATTGGGGATTAAAGTTCTTTTTGTTGATAAGGTTTTGGTAGTGGAGTGATATATATTACAGACTTCTCTCAGTTCTCTGCCTTTACGTATGTACATAAGTGTTATTATCTTGTTCGTTCAAAAAGGTATACAAATTATACATCTATACATAAATTATTATATGTAATTTGCGTGTATCGTATATATGAGGTGATTCTGTGAGACAAAGTGATGGCACACCCTAATTACTTGGAAACCACTACTTTTGGTTTCAGCTATATCGTTTATGGGATGGGACTATATATCTACTATTCATGCAAATAAATAAAATATAAACTAAATTTGCAAAGCTATTTTTGTAGTATTTAAAGAAGGCGCCTTTGCTTAATAAACATATCTAGTTAGTGATTATATGCATAGGATTCCATTGAAGGAGAAAAAAAAAACTTTTAATGGACTACAAGAACTCTTATCATGCATAGTACACTTTACATGTACTTACTTTTAAGTTTTAACAAACAGCTGCTAATAATAATTCTCCAAAATTCACAGATTCTAGGTCATGGGAAAATAATTCCAATCCATTAGCTTTATTAACATTTATTTGAATTAGTGTTTATTAAGATTAGACAACTAAAAATTATATGCGTATACGAAATAAAAGAATTAAATAATCGATTAACTATCCTTAATTAACATTTATTCTAGGTCATGGATATTGTTTTACATGAATTTATTTTCATCTTTATCTTACAAAAAAATACAAAATTATGTTTGAGGTCACACGTTAATCTTTTTAAGAAATGTTAGATTTTGGTTTTATCCTCTAGGTACAGGACATAGTCGCACGTTAATATTTAAACTTTTTGGTCAATTTATTTATTTTATTTTATATTTTTTTTCTATAAAATTTTATAAATGAAACATTTTTTATACATTAATTTTTCTTAATTTTAGTTTTTGGCTCCGTCCATGTTCATGTATATACATGTACACATTAGTATAACTGTGTATATAGGATGGAGCTGTTTTTTTGTTTGTTTTTATAATAGCTATACTGATATTATAATATAGACCATTGTTACATTACTTGGCGATATAATTTTGGCAAAATACTTAAAAGAATCGAAAAATAATTTCGAATAGTATTGGACCTCGTTACAAGTATTGTCTGAAAGCGTCGCAGCTTCCATTGTAAGATGTTTGTACAACAATTACGGCACATTCACTTTTGGACTTTACTATTTCGAATTGAAGTAGGATTCAATCATGAATTGATTAGATAATCGGTTGGTGCTCCTAATCTGACTTCAAGAATCGTTTAAACATTTTTTTTTTCTATAAATAGATCAAAACCACACCGTCTTCATTCATGCATTTTGAAAGATTTATTCGACTGATTAGGAAAGCTTAGAACGACTTGGTGTAGTAATCGAAAGGAGATAGGCACGTGCTTGGGCAAGAAGTTTTTAGAGCTTTTCAAAGCTTCTAGTACGGAGTTCCCGGAAGATCTTGAAGGTCTCATTGATCCGTGCATCAGAGAGATGGATAATGAGAGGATTACGGAGATCCCATCCGCGGATGAGATCAAGAAGGCGGTTTGGAATATGGCCGAATTGAAAGCACCCGGTCCGAATGGTCTTCAATGTATTTTCTACAAGAGATATTGGGAGTTTGTGGAAGAGTCCCTTGTGGGGTGTATTCAACACTTTTTTCAGTCGGACCTTTGCCCATGTGGTTCTTAGTCACGTGCATCATCACTTCTCGCATCCATGGTCTACTTGATAAGTTGATCTCCCCAGATCAATCGGCTTGTGTTCCGGGCTGATGGACTGCGGAAAATACCGTCCTTGCTTGCGAAGTTATGCATAAGATGAAGAGCATCAAGGGGATTGGGGGTTTAGTCGGGATTAAGATTGATATGAGCAAGTCCTATAATAGATTGGATAGGGGTTTCCTCCTCACAATTCTCCGGCGCTTTGGGTTCTCCTCCAAAGTCGTCAACATCATTGAGCAATGCGTTTGTACGGCTACTAGTGCGATTCTCCTCATTGGGAGCCCCCTTAGTACACTCTGTCTTGAGAGGGGGCTTCGGCAAGGGGATCAGTTTTCTCCTTACTTATTCATCTTGATGACCGAGGTGCTTAGTCGTTTTCTCGCTAGAGAAGAAGCTCAAGGTCATTTCCATGGGATTAAGATCGGTCAAAGTGTTCCTAGTATCTCTCATTTGATGTTTGTCGACGACACTATTGTCTTTTGCCGAGCAAAAATTGGGGAGATCGAAGCGGTGTGGAGTTGCATAGAGAAGTATCAAAGATGGTCTGGCCAAGAGGTTAATCTTTCTAAATCCGGTCTCATATTTTCTAAAAATTGCTCCCTTGCTTTGAGAAGTGTGATAGGGATCCGCCTTGATATGAAAAAGTGCCTGAAGGACAATATTTATCTGGGAAAGCCTTTGATGGAGGGAAGGAACAAGTCTAAGGCTTTATCGTTCCTTAAGAAGAAAGTCCATGAGCGCCTCGAAGGATGGATGGCCAAGACCATTTCAAAAGCTGAGAGGACGACCTTGGTGAAGTCCATTATCCAAAGCATACCTACTTACACTATGTCGACCTTCAAACTGCCTAATACGTTTGTAGATCTTTGGACAAAAATGGCTATTAAATTTTGATGGAGTGGGAATTGCGGTGAAGGAAAGTATTTATCGCTCCTCAAATGGGAGAAAGTTTGTCAACCCAAAGATCGCGGAGGGTTGGGCTTCCGGAAGTTCGAAGATACCAAGTCGGCGCTCATCGTGAAAATTGGGTGGAACATAGCCGCAGATGCCAATCTCCTTTGGAGATGGTAGTAGAGTCAAAGTCGTTACAGTAGGAGAAAGTTTATTAGGTGCGACATTGGGTGCGACAGCGTCGCACCGGATAACCCGTCGCAGAAGGTATTGGGTGCGACATGTCGCACCTAATAAGTCCCCCTTTAGGTGCGACACTTTTAGGTGCGACTTATCGCACCTAATGCCCAAGTTATTTTCCTGCCAATTTTTATAAAAATTGGCGGGTAAATACATATCGGGTGCGACACTGTCGCACCTATTGCCGTTCGCGCCATGATATTCGGTGCGACATTGTCGCACCGAATATGTTTTTTAAATTAAAAAAAATACAAAATAAAAAAAGTAAATTAAAATTCATTTAAAATTAAATGAAAATTAATTAACAAAATTAATTCACAAAATTCTGAAAATAATATTCTGAATGAATTAGAAATAATATTATGAAAATAGAATTCTTAATTAAAAATACAAATTCTTTCCAAAAAAAGCGAAAAAAATGAATTCCTAATTCTTTTTCTTATAAAACTTATCGATAGTAGAATTCCCTCTACCGAATAAGTTGCCAGAACTTCGAGAACCGCTTCCGCGTCCTCGTCTTCCGCTGCCCGACGCGCTGCCGCTCGTTCTGCCGCTTCCGTAACGACGGTCTCGCAAGTAATCCATAGAACCCGGCGTGGAACCTGGCGTCTGCTGATCCGTCCCACCTGGTTGCGATGCAGGCGGAGGTTGAGGAGTCGTGGGAGGTTGGTTGTGCTGCTGGCTGAGGAAGGCGATCTGTTAAACATTTCAGTTCAACTTTACTAACGAAATTACTAAGTAACAATCACATAAACATTTCAATTTCAATTTCAATTCAAATAATTACGATAATCTAAAACTAAACTAAATTAAACATTTCAATTCAACTTTACTAACAAAATTACTAAGTAACAATCACATAAACATTTCATTTTCAATTCAAATAATTACGATAATCTAAAACTAAACTAAATTAAACATTTCAGTTCAACTTTACTAACAAAATTACTAAGTAACAATCACATAAACATTTCAATTTCAATTTCAATTCAAATAATTACGATAATCTAAAACTAAACTAAATTAAACATTTCAGTTCAACTTTACTAACGAAATTACTAAGTAACAATCACATAAACATTTCAATTTCAATTTCAATTCAAATAATTACGATAATCTAAAACTAAACTAAATTAAACATTTCAATTCAATTTCACATAAACGTAACGAACCTAACCAATCCAAAATCTCTAACCAATAAAAAATCTCACTAATCCAAAATTTATAACCTAACTAATCACGTTCCAAAAAAAAAAATCAACGAGAGGAACTCATACCTCCACGGTCGCGGGGTGGGCTTGTTGTCAAGGATGGAGTGGGCTCGTCGAGGGCTCAGCTGAGGCGCGCGGCTCGGGGCGGGAAACTGGTCCGGTCGACGGGGCGGGCAAGGCTGGTCCGGGCGGTGGGGCGGACAAGGCAGGTCACGGCCGGCGGGGCTGGAAGAGAGAGAGAGAGAGAGAGAGAGAGAGAGAGAGAGAGAGAGAGAGAGAGAGAGAGAGAGAGAGAGAGAGAGAGAGAGAGATTGAGAGACAGTGAGATAATGTAACTTGAAGTTTAACACTACAAAGCGATAAATGTCAATCAAACAAACAACTCTCAAATCCAAAACATCACATGTCACAAAATCACTAAACATGTCAATAAAATCAACTCAACATATCAAATCCGAAACCGAGATCGAACGAGCAACGCTACGCAAATCAAACAACTTCTAAACCGAACCCGGAAGCAAAACATCAAAACTCAAATCACATTAACCATATCACAATCCAATCAAGTTTCAAAACCCAATCCGAAACACAAACGACATCAATTCAGCCATAACACATAAATTCCAATTTCGACACTCGGTAAAGAACGTACCATAACTTCGGCTACACAATTCGCAATCCAAAGATTCCATTTTCATAATAAAATTAACATCTATATCAACCAATGCAATTCTCAACCTAAATGAGCACCAAAGCGTTTCCAATATCACTTCAATTCCACGAATCAAGCTCAGAAATCAAAAGCCCCAATTAAAAACTAAGAACCCTAATTTTCAAAAATCCATTCGGAGAAAAAAGGTTTCCTCACCTTGATTCGTGAAATCACTTGACCAGGTGAGAGAGAGGGAGCGGTGGGGGCGGCTGGTCGTCAAGGTTGGAGCGGCCTCGTCGCGAGCGTCGGCTCAGCTGAGGCGCGCGGTTTGGGTCGGGTGCGCGTGGGTTCGCCGAGGCTCGGAGTTGGCCGGGACTCGCGCTTGGTCGGAGGCACGCGTCGGGTCAGCGCGGCTCAGAGAAACCAGGTGAGAGGGAGAGAGGGAGCGGTGGCGGCGGCTGGAGAGTGGTGGTGACGGGTCAGGCGAGAGAGAGCGAGCAGAGGAGAGAGAGAGCGCGGCGGGGCGGGGGCTGGCTGAGAGAGATAGTGAGCAGATGAAGTGAAAGAGAAGAGAGGCACGGGGAGAGGGTAAAAACCCCTAAACCTATTGGGTGCGACGTCGTCGCACCTAATACTCATATTAGGTGCGACTTTGTCGCACCCAATATGAACTCCCAAATCCTAAAAAATTTCGGAGGGATTCGACCGACAATTTTAAATTTGAAACTTATTGGGTGCGACAAATGTCGCACCTAAAGGTATTAGGTGCGACAGGTGTCGCACCTAAAGGTAATAGGTGCGCCAATTTCATATTAGGTGCGACAAAGTCGCACCGAATACCACTAAACATAAGCGAAATTTTTAGTCATCCGGATGAGTATCCGGTGCGACATGTCGCACCTAATATGGGCTTAGGTGCGACTTTTAGGTGCGACATGTCGCACCTAATACCCTTCCGCAGTCAATATGTTAATTTGTAGTAGTGTTAAAGACTACCGAGTGCATAAAGACCAATTTCTCCCTTATACAAGAGATCATAATGGAGATATGTTGGTCAGTGAGGGTTCTTGGAATTTGGCTTTACTCAGAGAAATGTTTTCGATCAATGGTGTCAAAGAGATCGAGAAAATTATGAGGGTGAGAACCCCCAGTGATGATCGATTGGTTTGGCATAATGTCGTCAACGCGTGTTTCCCTGTTAAATCGGCGGCTGCTCTTTCGCGGCGAGGGGTTTTAGATCTGATAGATGATCCCTAGAAGGGCATTTGGAAAATCAAAACTCAAGAAAGAATCAGCTTTTTATTCTGGAGGATGGCAGCGAATTGTATCCCCACATCGGTAACTCTAGATCGGCGAGGATTGGGAGACGGAAACAGTTGTCGGGTGTGCGGTAAAGAAGAAGAGACCTTGGCCCATGTTTTCTTTATGTGCGAGAATGCTAGAAGGTTATGGTTTGGGGAACTTTTTGGGTCGGTGTGAGATTTCAGGAACGACACCCCTAACATCGAGCTTATTAAAACTTTATTCTCCAAAAATCATGATTGCGAAAGAAGGGGTATGGGGCGGTCTGAGTTGTTGATTAGGGCGGGAGTCATCCTCGACGAAATCTGGAAATGGCGAAATAATTGTATTTTTCTACCTCAGTCCTTGAATATGAACCGCTCGATTGCTAATATCAGAACATGGATTAGGGATAGAATCAGAATTGCCATTACTGAGCATGCTCCTAGCTTGGTTCAGAGCGATGCCAATACCGGTCGTGATTCCTCCAGCGATTGGGCTGCGCCGGAAGAGGGGGTTCTGAAGTTTAATGTCGACGCAGCTTTGGCCTCTCCGGCCCTGCGGTTGGAATCGTCGTTAGAGACAGCACTGACGATTTCAAGTGGTTCTAGAGGAGTCCGATTAAGGCTGGTTCGGCGCTTGAGTCTGAGATGATCGCTGTTTACCAAGCCTTACTCCTCGCCAAGTTCCGGAATGTCAAAAAATTTGTGGTTAAAGGAGATAATTAGGTGGCCATGCGTAGTATCCTTGTGAAGTCCAATTGCCCGGATTTGAGAGTTTTACATGTTTTTTTTATGCAATTTTAAATATGCTAGATGATTTTGAGTAAGTTTCTTTTCTTTGGGTTCGAAGGAACGTGAATGTCGTAGCCCGTGCGATTTGTCAATGGTCGGCAAAAGAGCGCGTTTCTGGTTTTTGTAATTTTGGGGATATCCTGGCCCTTGTCCGGTATAAGTTTGGCTTTATGGCCGGTATGAATAGTAGAGGTATGAGGGTCTCTTTTTCCTCGCCGTCGCACCCATCCGGGGGCGGTGAGGTTTTTTCTGAGGCCCTTTTATTTAAAAAAAAATATCTAGTTAGTGATTATATGCATAGGATTCCATTGAAGGAGAAAACAAAAACTTTTAATTGACTTTCAGTGGATATAGTTACCAAATTAACCATGTCTTCGCTGGCTTTAGAAATCTTTCATACTAATTTTTATGATCCTACAAGAACTCTTATCATGCATAGTACACTTTACATGTACTTACTATTAACAAACAACTGCTAATAATAATTCTCCAAAATTCACAGATTCTAGATCATGGGAAACTAATTCCAATCCATTAGCTTTATCAAACATTTATTTAAATTAGCATTTATTAAGATTAGACAACTAAAAAGTATATGCATAAACGAAATATAATCGATTAACTATTCTAGGTCATGGATATTGTTTTACATGCTTTTATTTTCATTTTTATCTTACAAAAACATACAAAATTATGTTTGAGGTCACACGTGAATCTTTTTGAAAAAAATGATAGATTTTGACTTTATCCTCCAGGTAAGGACATAATCGCACGTTAATATTTAAACTTTTAGGTCAATTTATTTATTTTATTTATATTTTTTCCATAAAATTTTATAAATGAAACATTTTTTATACATTCATTTTTCTTAATTTTAGTTTTTGGCTCCGTCCATGTTCATGTTTATACATGTACACATTAGTATAACTGTGTATATAGGATGGAGCTGTATATAATAGCTATAGTGGTATTATAATAAAGACCATTGTTACATTACTTGACGATATAATTTTGACAAGATACTTAAAGAATCGAAAAATAATTTCGAATAGTATTGGACCTCGTTACAATTATTGTCTGTAAGCGTCGCAGCTTCCGTTGAAGAGGTTTGTACAATAATCGAAAAAGGAAGGAATTAATATGATACGGTACTACTAGATGCTCTTTCAGAAATGACTCATAAATTATATCGAACTTGAAGACGATAATGAATTAGTATTTATTTTGGGAGATAAAATGAGAGAATGTGTATTATATTCAGAATAGAATGAGTTTGTGTATTAAAACTCATGATAGAATTGATATTTTATAGAGAAAAAGATAATGATAGAGAGAATTTTGTAAGTGAGTTGTCAAGTTACGTCGGAACGGGTTGAAAACATGAGAATTTGTAAGTGAATTGTCAAATCGCGTCAGAACGGGTTGAAAAACGTGAGAATATTGTAAGTGAGTTGTCAAGTCGCGTCAGAACGGGTTGAAAAACGTGAGAAGCTTGTAAATAAATTGTCAAGTCGCGTAAGAACGGGTTGAAAGACGTAAGAATCTTGTAAGTGAGTTGTCAAATCGCGTTAGCACGGATTGAAAAATGTGAGAATCTTGCTATAAAAGAAGTCTTCACAAATTGTAATTTCACCATATCACTCACCTTACTAAAAAAATGTCTAGAGGTTCTAATTACTCTCGAGATGAAAACAAACTCCTTTGTCGGGTTTACATGGAGATTTCGCAAAACCCAATCATCGGTATATACCAATCATATGATCAGTTTTGGACTCGTGTTGTGGAAGCTTACAACAACGGAAAAATTCTGGATTCAGAGATGCATTCAACGCGATCAATCCAGTGTCGTATTCAAGTGATTGAGAAAGCTACAAGGAAGATGCATGCATGCGTTCGACAAACTGAGAATAGACACCCACGCGGTGCTTCAACTGAAGATATTGTGAGTACCATAGTTTATTGTTTTCTCACGATTAAATTTTTACTTAACCATTGTTTTATCAACTTTCAGAGGGATCAAGCTAAAGTATTGCTTCCACAAGATGAAAAATTCAAGAAAGGTTGGAAGTTTGATCATGTTTGGAACATTATTAAGAATTTTAAAAAATTCCAAGATGGAGCCTCAAGTGCAAGACAAACATCTCGAGGTTCATCTTGCCCACAAGAGTCAGAAAATCCAACTCCTGAATTTGCTAGACATTCATCTCCTCTTGAGCGGCGATTAGGGTGAAGAAAGCCAAATTAAAAAAAATTGGATGATGGAATAATGTCTAGAATTAGTGGTATTGGGGAAGGAAATAAAGAACTTCTTGAGCAATTGAAGAAGACGAGTGCAATCAGGGAATGCCACTTGGAATTGAAAGAAATCAAGGAAGAAAATAAAATATTGCTCCGGTATTTAAGTTCAATATTAGATCCACAGTTTCGTGCATATGTTCAAGCCAAACAAGCGAAAATTATGCAAAAGAGGCTTGAACAACAACAATCCCATGTACCACCTCCGACTTCTGATTCATATTATCAATATTTTACCGGTCTCGGGGGATCCGGCACCAATCTTGCAGTATACTAGTTTATCTATTGTAATTTTATTTTGTTGTATTGTGTTTTTAATATCTTTTGAGTTTTCTTGTTGATTTTCTTCCAAATTGCTAATGTAATTGTGTTTGGTATTAATTTATTATGACCGTTTTAATATTATAATTTTCTTGCAATGTGCAAATATCATTGTTGTATTTTAAAATATTGTTGTCTTTTAAATTATGCACAATAATAAATTAAATAGTTTTAGGGGTAAATATTAAGTTTTAGACATTTGGGTAAATTTTAAAACATTAAAAAAAAAAAACTTATTGCGTGCGCTGCACTATTGGGAAATAACAGTCCACGCTATATTAGCGTGAGAGATAACACTCGAGTGAAGCGCTTGCGTTAAATTAGGGAACGCATAGCGCTCCACTAGAGAAGCTCTAATAAATTGCCATAATACATCGAATCAAATTCAAGTCAATCAAATAAATAATGGTCACCCAAAGCTTATCTTTTGAATCAGAGCCAAATAAATTATGTCTTCCATAAAATTCAATATTTCAAATAACATATTTTCATCTCATATTCTCATGTAATTTTACGTATTAACTAAAGAAAGAGTCAATAATATGAGTTAATGCCAACGTCTTTTTGACCTATAAATTAGGCTCATAAATTGCTTAATTATATCGTCATTATTTTTTATGATAATGGAAATCGAGTCAATCTCCTTGGAACTCTTAAATTCAACGTGACTAATTATTTTCCCAACAATATAATCTTCAAATTCAAACTCTCACACGATGATAGTTGTATGTTAAGAGTGCAAGTTGACACGGCTCAAGTTGTTTATAATTAGTTAGAATTATGACGTGTAATTGTGCAACAAAATGGTAGTTATGTAATGAAATTCTCGTACCAATTTTTCTTCGTAGAACTGATGCACAATACCAAACACTTTCCGCTTTCTCTCTTAATATTTTTTTCGTTTATGGTATTAGACAGCAGGTTTATGAACCAAAGCTCAAAGATCACAACACGGCGGCTTCATCTGGATTATTATTTTTTAATATATAAAAACAGTAATAAGAAAAAAAAATTTAAAATTTTTAAACTGATGTATGTAATAATTTGTTCCCTGAAGCAACATTAAATATCCAATAAATAAATGGAAGCAATATGTCATCATCTACCTTCATTATAGTTTGTGGCATTTGTTGCAGTCTCTTTTGTTTTATATTTTTGTTTTTATTAATTCTCCTTCTTTATAAAGAGCTTTTAGGTGCGTCGTTAATTCATGTTTAAATTGCCTCACTGCCTTTGAAATTTGTCATGTACTTTTGGGCATCGAAATGTATAAGGCTTATATTCAGCCAAGTGTTTAAAAAATGCATGTGTGTGTTATTTGTACATGGTATGGCTTCTTTTATTCTTTTTATTTTTTCTTTCCTTCCTTCTTATTCAAAGTAAAGAATTAAAAGTTACTAAATTTGAAATTGTGTAGGAAACACACAACTTGGGGTTAGGTGTCCCAAACTAAAGCGCATATATATATAGACCAAAGGCTATATGTTTCATGATGGATCACAAATCACAAGGTGTATTATATAAGTTTGGTAAAAGGGTCTATAGACAATGGACCAATTTTTGTGAAATTTTCTTCACTATAATCATTGATATTGGTGAAGGACTTAACAACTCATTATCCTCTTGGTTGTTATGTAATGTCATCTTAACTAAATACACTTTAAAATATATTAAAAATGATAGTTTGTGAAGTTTTAATCAATGAATGTTCATATGGGAATTACAATGGTGAAATAATAGAACGGTTATGTTTTAATTGCAAAAATCTATATGTATTTGTCTAAAACGTTTTAGATCATGTTAAGTACTTTTGTGGAACTATGATCTATACAATAAGTTAACAAACAATTAGGACGAGACACAAATTAAATAACCCACTTCAAGGAGTCACATCTACGTTTAAGGGATTGTTTGATCACTATAAGTGAATCCACTAATTAATGAAAATAAATAATACACTATGATCTTATCTCGAAAAGAAATCGCTTTTTAAAAACTCTTTTCCTATGTCTAACAATGGATTTTAACATAAAACATACGGTCTTTATAAACATGCTCCAAGTCCATTATTACTCAAACACAGTCTCAAGTATTCGATACATGTGTATACCATTCGTGAAATATTACGAACACAATTATAAACTCAATTTCTATCGCTTACAACAAAGTGGAAAAACGAGAAAAATATTCTTGCACACAAACAAAGCAATGACTATTTCGACTGTTGTCGCAATTTTTCGGACAACTATTTAGGAGCCCCAAACGGTTCGGTGATCGTGTTCGGGCTCAAGCGTCCTAAATTCGGTGTCCCGAGTTCTCCCTAGCTGTAGATGGTGTTTGCCTCGTCCGTCATTGATCATGCAAGAGAAGGAAACGATGAACTACAAAGGAAAAACAGAGAGAGTGCCTCTGTTTACCTCTCCGACGGTCAACATTAGTATGAGTGAGGTGGAGTATAGAGATGTTTATAGGGTGATAGGCCAAAGATGAGTGGAACGAGTGACCCGGAGGTTCGACAACATCTCAGGACTCAAAAATGAGTTACCTTTGGGAGAGAGCCAAGGTCTCTATTTATAGGAAGCAATGATGCTCGGGAGAAGTGAAGGGACGACCGAGATAGGCCGATGGCCAGTTGACTCAGGTCAATGGCCGAGCGAGATAGGTCATTGGCCGAGCGAGATGGGCCAATGGCCGGCCCAGTTGAGTCAATGGCCGGCCGAGTTCGACAGGCCCAGGGCCGAGCGAGTTGGGTCATTGGCCGAGCGAGATGGGTCAATGGCCGACCGAGTTGAGTCAATGGCCGGCCGAGTTCGACAGGTCAATGGCCGACAGAGTTAGGTCATTGGCCGAGCGAGATGGGTCATTGGCCGAGCGAGATTGGCCAATGGCCGGCCGAGTTGAGTCAATGGCCGACCGAGTTCGACAGTCCAATGGCCGGCCGAGTTGAGTCAATGGCCGACATAGTTCGACAGGCCAATGGCCGACCGAGTTGGATCAATGGCCGGCCAAGATGGATGGCTGGCCGAGATGTGGCCGGTCGGGTCTTGGCTGGCCAGAAGAAGGTCGGGCGTGTTGTCAATGGTGCCCACAAGAAGAGTTGTAATCTTTACTTGTACATTTGATGTAATAAAGTCTCATGAAGACTCTTGCTTGTAATTGCTTATTCATTAATAAAACGTTGAAACGTTCATTCATTCCTCCTTGTCTGTTTGAAGCTTTATGATAAAACATTAGTCTTTAGTCCATAAACAAACCTAACAACTTACGAAGAGACAAATGTAGATTTGCATGAACAAACTCTTCGTAGTTTGCTTAAAACGATATATTCGCAATCTAATGGTCAAAGGACTATTGACCTCAGTATGATTGTTAGAAGAATCTATGATGTCTGGTTACGAGGCATTGAGAGTTGGAGACTCTATAGTTCTTTAAGGTATCTTCCGAAGGTACTGAATTGACCAGTGCACTTCTAGAGACAAGATAAGAACAAACCATTTAACCTCTTATGTCTCGAAGTCACTACGTATGAATTGCATCGTGCTTACCTTAATCCTGAAATGAGACATGCCATTTCACACCTTAGTATTCTCATTTGAGAAAGTCAGAGTTCGGACTCACTATGTGATTCCGAACAAGGCCTATTGGTGAAGTACTAAGTTGTGAGAATGTCATGAGTAACTTTGTGAAGTTCTCATAGATATGGAATTCATGTACAAGATTGCTGAAATGCAATGTATATCACCTCATGCTTTGTTCCTTGGAGTGTGAATAAATGAACTGGCCAGTGTCCAAATTGAGTCTTGACTCTTTTGGATGAAACAATGTGACTTGTTAGCTCCTCGTCAATACATTGTTTCTAACTTATTCACAAGCGACAAAGGAGTTGAGGAAATAACAGCTAGAAGGGTAAAATGGTAATTTTGTAAATCCTGACTAGCTGATGATATTCATGAAGGGTAAACACTGATAATATTCTGTGGATCCACTCATTACAATTAGGTTGAATTCTTGAGTAGAAAATAAATTCATTTGAACCGAGAGATTTTCAGTGTCAACTCTTTAGTGGAGTCAGTTGACATTAAGCTAAACTTGGAAAAGGTTTGTGAACTTTTGAGTCCAAGTATTTTAGCTCAAGCTTTGTTCATTTGGATCCATGAGGTCACTGTCACGAATCACATCGATTAGGAATAGTTAAACTGGAAGCTAAGTCAAAACAAAAACAAAAATTGTCAAAAGGGTATTTATGTCTTTTGAGACATAGGATGAAATGAATGTCAATAAATTTTTTGACAAGGTCATTTGATTACTTAATATCACTCGGCCAAGATTAGTTCAATTGGGCCCTGTGAATTAATTTCATTTCATAAGAATTTTATTGAAAATTCTTAATGGGCCTTTTTCATGTTGTCATGAACAAATGAAGAAACTTCTAGAAGCTCCTTCTAGAATGATGTTGGGCGCCCATAATACCCAAAGAAAGAGAGAATATTTTGTGCATAAATGTATCATGATACTTGCCAAAAGAAAAAGAGGAAACAAATTTCCCACACATGCATAGGGAATTTCGGCCACATGGGTCAAGGGAGAAGCAAACAAAAGAGGAAACAAATCCAAGGACTTACTTGGTAAGTCTTGGCCGTGCACCTCTATGAAGGAAAAAGGAAATTAGCTCATGAATATGTGATATTCTCTAGAAGAGGAAACTACCTTATTGAAGGTGAGACCTCTCCTACAAATAGGAGCCTCATTCCTCTCATTTCATTCATTCCACATAAGTTAGAGATTGAGAGCCTCTCTCTCTAGACCTTGTGGCCGCCCCTCTCTCTCTCTCTAGTCAATTTTGTTTTATTGTTTTGGCACCTAGGTCCTCATTTGACCTAGTGTTTAGCTCTGCGACTTCAAGACTCGCTCTTAAGTCGTAGTGTTTAAAAGTGCCCACTCACTAATTCCTTTTATTTCGAGTGATTTAGTGATAGAAACTTTCGTGGTTGCTCGAGTTAACGAGGAAAGGAAGAGAGACGTGCTGCGAAGGAGACGAACGTTTTCAACCTTCCGAAGGCTCATCAACGTTCAAGCTTCTAAAGAGGTTAGTAAATTTATTATGCTCATATTAGTTTTATTTACACGTGCTTGCTCTTTGTCTAGGTTAGTAAAAACTGTTTTACTTGAAAAAGAAATTTTTTAAAATTCTTCCGCTTAACGAAGCGTTAAACTTTTTCTTAAACCCTAGATCAATTCCAACAGGGCGGGCACTGGCCAGCTGGGAGAAGGCCTGACAGGCATTGGCTGGCCTAAGAAGGCCGAGCGGACCTTGGCCGGCCGGGAGAAGGCTGGGCAGACCTTGGCCAGTCGGAGGAAGGCTAGACGGGCCTTGGCCGGGCGGACGTTGGCCGGCTGGGTGAAGGCCGGACGAACCTTGGCCGGTTGGGAGTAGGCCGGACGGGCCTTGGCCGGCCGGTAGGTGGCCGAACGGGCCTTGGCCGTCCGAGAGACGGCCAAGCGGGCATGTGGCATCTGTGAAGATGATGTGACGGTTTTTCCGGTTCAAATGAATATATTTTCTACTCAAAATTCTACTAAAGAGTTGACACTGAAAATCTCTCAGTTCAAATGAATATATTTTCTACTCAAAATTCTACTTAATTGTGATGAGTGGATCCATTGAATATTATCTATGTTTACCTTTCATTAATATCATCAACTAGATGAGATTTATAAAATTACCATTTTACCATTCTAGTTGTTATTTCCTGAACTCTTTTGTCACTTGTGAATAAGTTAGAAACAATGTATTGATGAGGAGCTAACAAATCGCATTGATTCATCCAAAAGAGTCATGACTCAATTTGGAGAATGGCCAGTTCATTTATTCACATTCCAAGGAACAAAGCATGGAGTGATATGCATTTCATTCCAGCAATCTTGTACATGAATTCCATATCTATGAGATCAGTTACAAGTAAGAGTCTTTGTGAGATTTTATTATATCAAATGCATATAAGCAACAACTACTACTCTTCTTGTGGGCATCAATGCCAACAAACTCCCACTTGACTCAAAGAAGATGTGAGTAGTCCTTCATGCCTAATCTCTCTCGATGCTGGTCGAACACCTTGCTGGCTAAAGCCTTGGTGAATGGATCTGCCAGGTTGTCCACTGTCTAGATCGTCTTCACCTCCACGTCTTCGTGCTGCACGATTTCTCGAATCAAATGGTATTTCCTATCAATATGCTTAGAGCGCTTATGGCTTCGAGATTCCTTCTAGTTAGCGACAGCTCCACTGTCATCACAATAAAGGGTCAAGGGCTCGTCGACTTTTGGAACGACTTCCGAATACTTAAGGAATTTTCTAAGCCAGACAGCCTCTTTGGATGCTTCACAAGCAGCCACATATTCTGCTTCCATTGTTGAGTCAGCAATGCAAGATTGCTTGATACTCCTCCAAACAACAGCTCCACCATTCAGGATGAACACAGATCTTGAAGTGGATTTCTTGGAATCCTTATCCGCTTGAAAATCGGAGTCGGTATATCCTATCATAGTCAGGTAGTACCTGAATATGAAGATACTTAAGAACATGCTTAACAGCAATCTAGTGCTCGGGTCTAGGGTTGGATTGAAAACGGCTTACTACACCAACTGCGAAGCAGACATCTGGTCTAGTACAAAGCATAGCATACACGAGACTTCCTACGGCTGAGGCGTAAGGAATCTTTCTCATGTCCTCAATCTCTTGTGCAGTCTTGGGAGACTGGTCCTTAGAGAGTGAGACTTCATGCCTAAAGGGTGTTTGACCCTTCTTGGAATCTTTCATTGAGAAATGATCCATCACCTTATCAATATAAGATGCTTGAGAGAGCGATAGAGTCCGGTTCTTCCGATCTCGAAAGATCTGAATCCCCAGAATGTACGTAGCTTCTCCTAGATCTTTCATATCGAATTGCTTTGCTAGCCAAATTTTTACCTCATATAACTTACCCTCGCCATTACCTATGAGTAATATATCATCGACATACAATACTAGAAACACAATCTTTCCCTCATTCACTTTATGCTAAATTCTGATGTGGCATAGACTCACTTTACGCCCAGTCCATCGTTCATAAGGAGTACCAAGAACGGTTTTAGACGGAACTTGGTTACGAATGTAAGCTGGTGTTTCGAGGGCATATCCCGAAAAGGAAAAAGGGAGTGATGAGTAACTCATCATCAATCTAACCATCTCCATTAGAGTTCGGTTCCTTCTCTCTGACACTCCGTTTTGCTGAGGTGTGCCAGATGCTGTAAATTGAGAAACAATACCTTCTTCTTTAATAAAGTCATCGAACTCTCTAGACATATACTCACCACCTCGATCGGATCGAAGGGTTTTGATCTGTTTGCCAATTTTCTTTTCCACTAAAAGCCGGAAGACCTTAAATACGTCAAAGGTCTCGGATTTGTTTTGGAGAAGATAGACAAAACCGTATCTTGAGTAATCATAGGTGAAGGTAACAAAGTATTCGTATCCTCCCCGTGCCTGTGTACTGAGCGGACCACATACATCAGAATGTACGAGTTCCAACAACTCAGTGGCTCTTCGACCCTTAGCAGAGAAAGGTTGTTTAGTCATTTTTCCTTCTATACAAGATTCACAAGTAGGCAATGAACCTATTCCAGAGGCTTGGAGTGGACCGTCCCTCACAAGTCTCTTAATCTGGTCTAGACTGATATAACCAAGTCTTAAGTGCCAGAGATATGTTGATTTTATTAGATTGGAGGAATCAGAAAGTTTGATCCTCTTTGGTTCCCTAACTAGATCGTTATCTATTTCAATGTCTAAAAGAGAATGTTGCATGGGATAAATGTAAGAGCATTCTCCATACATGCATCAGTGACTAAAGAATTATTTGAAAGAGAAATTCGAAATCCATTCTTAATAAACTTTAAACAATAATCTTGCTCACAAAGACGAGAAACATATATCAAGGTTTTCCCGAAGGAAGGAACATAATAAACATTATTCAAATTTAAAGTTCGATCTTCAAAAGATATCGTCACTGATCCCACGTCCTTTACTGACACCGAGCTCCCATCACCCCATCTGAAGGAGAAGTCACCTTCCTCTAAGCTTTTGTGTTTCCTTAAACCAGTCAAGGAACAACAAATATGGTTAGTAGCATCGGAGTCAAGAATCCACGTTGATACATTATCAGCTACTAAGCATGCTTCGGTAATAAGTACAATTGCTTTTTCCTTTATTTTGGGGTAGGCAGGGCAGTTCCTGCACCAGTGTCCGAGTTCATTGCAGTGGTGGTATTTTTTGTTAGACTTATCCACCTTGATTGCTCGGGGCTTCTTCTTCTTCTGAACCTTGCCTTGGTTCTTCTTCTCGGCCTTGTGAGGTCTCTTCTTAGATCCAGAGGTGGAAGCTTTGTGCTCAGCAACATGTGCCTCTCCATGGTTCCTCTTTCGCTTAGTCATTTTTCTTTCTACAGATGATTCACAAGTAGGTAATGAACCTATTGCAGAGGCTTGGAGTGGACCGTCCCTCACAAGTCTCTTAATCCTGTCCAGACTGATATGACAAAGTCTTAAGTGGCAGAGATATGTTGATTTTATTGGATCAGAGGAATCATAAGCGTTGATCCTCTTTGGCTCCCTAACTAGATCGTTATCTATTTTAGTGTCCAAAAGTGAAGGTTGTGTGAGACAAATGTAAAAGAGAGCATTCTTTATACGTGCATCAGTGACGAAAGAGTTATTGGAAAGAGAAATTCAAATTCCATTCTTAATAAACTTTAAACAATAATCTTGCTCATATAACAGATATCAAGTTCTTTCCGAAGGAAGGAACAAAATAAACATTATTCAAGTTTAGAGTTCGATCTTCAAAAGATAGCGTCACTGATCCCATGGCCTTTGCTGACACCGAGCTCCCATCACCACATCTGAAGAAGAAGTCTCCCTCCTCTAAGCTTTTGGTTTTCTTGAAACCAGTTAAGGAACGACAAATATGGTTAGTAGCAGCGGAGTCAGGAATCCACGTTGATACATTATCAGCTACTAAGCATGCTTCGGTAATAAGTAAATTACTATTTTACTTTGCTTTGAGGTAGGTTGGACAGTTCTTCTTCTCGACCTTGTGTGGTCTCTTCTTAGATCCAGAGGTGGAGGCTTTGTGCTCAGTAGCATGTGCCTCTCTTTGATTCCTCTTTTTCTTAGTAAGACCTTTAGCAGTGTGAAGCTCCTTCATAAGCTCGGTAACAGTGTACTCTAGCTTGTTCATGGAGTAGTTCAGCTTGATGGTATCGAAAGATTCGGGGAGAGTTTCCAAGATCATATCTATTTTAGTCTCTCCATCAATCTCCGATCCTAGGATTTCCATTTCATTCAGATAGCTAATAATAAGCATCATATGGTCTCTGACAGGAGTCCCAGCCTTCATGCGACAGTTCATAAACTGTCGGACCGCTTGCTGTCTGGCCTGACGCCCTTCCCCTCCAAACATCTCATGGAGATTATAGACCATGTCAGCGGCTATCTCAATGTCACGCTGCTGCTGCGGGAACACATTGTTCATAGATGCTAATATATAATACCTCGCAATCTCATTGGAGCGGAGCTAGGCCGCCAAGGGGTCCTTGTCCTCTTGCCTCGAATCAGCATTCGTTTGAGGAGGACACAGGGTGGTGAGTACCCACTTGTGCTTGTCAACGGTAAGGACGATGTCGAGGTTACGTTTCCAATCAACGTAGTTGTCGCCTTCGAGTTTGTTTGAGGAAAGAATGGTTGAGAGAAGGTTGAGAGACATCTTGCTGAAATTAAGTTGAAACAAGTTTATGATTAGTCTTTTGGTTTAGGATTTAAATTTGTATAAGTTTTTAAGATGAACAAGACACAAGAAATCCAAAGGTATTATGAACGAAATAATAGTTAACTCCTTCGAGGGAAGGCCGAAAAGAGTCTCATTTCATAAGTAAATGATTCATCATTAATGCATAGTCAAGATGTCAATGCATCAATGCTTGACTAGCCACCTTGTAAAAAAAATTGATCACTCATATCCTTTCGCAGGGCCTCAAGGGAGGATTACTATGGATTGAGTCTAAGTGTGTAACCAACCCCTTAGTCCATGAGATCTACTTTGAAAAATAATCCACCGAGGGGAGGACTTGTCTCATCGTTTCACTCTCGGACGTAGCTCTTCTAGCAATGATCAGAGCAAAGCACCGTTGAGTACTCTCATTTAAGAGAGGGCCGCGATGGTGACTCTTAGTCTGGTGACAATTGCACTTTTCATTAGTGTTGGGAATTGTGGGTTGCAAAAAACAAGTATAACCCTCCCACTTAGTTTTTAGAGTTGGCACATCGTCTCTTATATGTTCGGAAACACGTTTCCTAGTGTATAGAGAGATAGAGTGGAATTCTAGAAATTGATTCTTAAATCAATATGTTTCAACGGAAAGCAGTGTTAATGCACAAACGCACAAGGTACATACTCAGACATTTTCTATTTTCTACAAGGGAAAGTGTGTGAGAAAATATTTAACTTTTAACTCACTTGAACACTTGAAGTTTGAGATTACACATATTCTTGCATCTTCTAGCCAACTAGTCTTCGAGGAGACCCCCCACTTAAATTTTCAATAGCAATATATTTTGAACATAAGTGATATAGATATAGTTTTGAAAAACATATTTGATTTGGATGACAAAACATTTTCAAGTTTGAAAGTGAAAACAACTTTTCAAAATTCAAACTAGTTTTTATAAAATCTCAATTTCAAGTAAATATTCAAAATATCAAAAGTTTTCAATCTTACACATTCGAGTTCTAGAACCCTCGGAATGGGATCCGGGATCCGGAATCAAAAAATTCAGAAATTCTAGAATCCCGGACAGCACGCCCTCGAAGTAAAAAGCCGTAGACGGAGGTTTCAATGTCCAATTGAGATAATTCTAAATGATTTGGAAAGTAGACTTACATGCCTTTAATTTGGTTCAAAAACCATTCAAATCCGAGTTCCGAGAAGAGAGATGAACTTGTTTTTACCGAGATATATTCTTAAGCTCAAGGAATTTTGGACAGAAATTCGGCCGAGGACAAAAGTGCAAAAGAATTAGGTGTAACGAAATGTTTTATTAAGTTATTAAGTCTTATTGATGTGTTTTATTAATAAGGTAATAATATAGCACATAAGAAAATAAGTGTTGTCAATGGTGCCCACAAGAAGAGTTATAGTCTTTACTTTTGTACATTTGACGTAATAAAGTCTCACGAAGACTCTTGCTTGTAATCGCTTATTCATTAATAAAAAGTAGAAACGTTCATTCATATTATTCCTTGTGTGAAACTTTATGATAAAACCTTAGTCTTTAGTCCATAAACAAACCTAACAACACATGAAGAGACAAATGTAGATTTGCATGAACAAACTCTTCATGGTTTGCTCAAAACAATATATTCGCAATCTAAGGGTCAAAGGACTATTGACCTCAGTACGATTGTTAGGAGAATCTATGATGTCTGGTTATGGGACATTGAGAGTTGGAGACTCTATAGTTCTTATAGGTACCTTCCGAAGATACTGAATTGATCAGTGCACTTTTAGAGACAAAATAAGAACAAACCATTTAACATCTTATGTCTCGAAGTCACTACGTATGAATTGCATCATGCTTACCTTAATCCTGAAATGAGACATGCCATTTCACATCTTACGTATTCTCATTTGAGAAAGTTAGAGTTCAGACTCACTATGTGATTCTGAACAGAACCTATTGGTAAAGTGCTAAGTTGTGAAGATGTCCTGAGCAACTTTTGAAGTTCTCATGGATATGGAATTCATGTACAAGATTGCTGAAATGCAATGTATATCACCTCATGCTTTATTCCTTGGAATGTGAATAAATGAACTGGCCAGTGTCCAAATTGAGTCTTGACTCTTTTGGATGAAACAATGTGACTTGTTAGCTCCTCATCAATACATTTTTTCTAACTTATTCACAAGCGACAAAGGAGTTGAGGAAATAACAGCTAGAATGTTAAAATGGTAATTTTGTAAATCCCGACTAGCTGATGATATTCATGAAGGGTAAACATAGATAATATTCAGTGGATCCACTCATCACAATTTAGTTGAATTCTTGAGTAGAAAATAAATTCATTTGAACCGAGAGATTCTCAGTGTCAACTCTTTAGTTGAGTCAGTTGACATTAAGCTAAAACTTGGAAAAGGTTTGTGAAGTTTTGAGTCCAAGTATTTTAGCTCAAGCTTTGTTCATTTGGATCCATGAGGTCACTATCACAAATCATATCAAGTAGGAATAGTTAAACTAGAAGCTAAGTCAAAACAAGAACGAGACAAGTTTTACGAAAATTGTCAAAAGGGTAATTTTGTCTTTTTGGACATAGCATGAAATGAATGTCAATAAATTTTTTGACATTGTGATATGATGACAAATGAAATTTAAATCACACGGCCAACTTAAAGAATTTGGGCCTTGAGGATTTATTTCATTTCATGGAATTTTATGTGAAAATTCTTACTGGGCTTTTCTAATATTGTCATGAACAAATAAAGAAACATCTAGAAGCATTTTCTAGACTCAAAATTTCGTGCATACCATAGAGAGAAAGAAGAAATTATTTTGTGAATTGATGTATGAAGATACTTGCCAAAAGAAAAAGTGGAAACAAATTTCCTCTAGAAGGAAAGCTAGTTTTCGGCCAATTAAGGAGAAAACAAATGAGGAAACAAATCCAAGGTGTCATGACTACCATCTTGGACGTGCAACATAGTGAGAAAAGAGGAAATAAACATTTTCTCATGAATATGTGATATTCTATAGAAAAGAGGAAACTATCTTTTGAAGGTAATCTTCCTCCTATAAATACCCCACCTCATTCTCATTGTTTCTCATCCCACATAAGTTAGAGATTGAGAGACTCTCTCTCTAGACCTTGTGGCCGCCCCTCTCTTTCTCTCTCTAGTGTTCTTTCGTTTTTGTTTTGGCACCTAGGTCCACATTTGACCTAGTATTTTAGCTCTTTGACTTTGAGACTTGTTCTCGAGTCGTCCTGTTTAAAAGTGCCCACTCACTAAATCCTTTTTCTCGAGTGATTTTAGTGATAGAAACTTTCGTGGTTGCTCGAGTTCCCGATGAAAGAAGAGAGACGTGCTGCGAGGGGAGACGAACGTTTAAACCTTCCGAAGTCTCCTCAACATTCAAGCTTCTCAAAGGTTAGTAAATTATTTAATGCTCGTTTATAGTTTTTATTTACATGCACTTGATCTTTGTCTAGGTTAGTAAAATCGCATTACTTGTTTTAAAGAAAAATTTTAAATTCCGCCGCTTGCTCGAAGCGTTAAACTTTTTTTTAACCCTAGATCAATTCCAACAAATGGTATCAGAGCTATGGTCAAAGATATGCATGTACACGTAATTAAATTATGAGCCTGAAAATCGTTTTCGAAAGTATACTAATTTTGTGAAAAGTTAGAATTCTTTTCTTAGATATTTTTTAATTTATTGCTCATGTCTTTAAATTAAAAATCATGTTGTTTTTTTTTTGGGATATTATTAAAACACATTAGAATCAGTTCTAAAAGTTTATAATTTTTTATATTGAAAAACATGTTCTTAAGTTTGAGAAATTTTCGAGTAATTTTTGTGACTAGTTATCTTGTCTTACTAGTTTCTTTTATTTACTTGAATCGTTTTATGCTTGTTGTTATTTCTTTTATACCATGTTATTACCATGTTAATAAAACAAAAATAAAAGCTTTAACAACTTCCTAAAACGTTCCGTTACACTCGATTCTTTTTTCGCACTCAAAGTCCGACCTTTAATTATTTCCAGTTTTATTCGAGCTCGAGAAAACCCGAAGTAAAAGTGGCGTAATTCTCAGCTCAAAATTCAAAATTTAATGATTCTTGATTCAAATTAAAGGTCTGTTTGTCTTCATTCCAATGAAATTCGTTTCGAGTCAAAAGGACATTGGAGCCGCCAGTTATGGCAATTTTACTGTGAGGTGCGCGGCTGTTCCGAAAGTCCAGTTTTTTAGAAATCCGGATTTTCAGCCCCACAACCATGAGTTATAGAACTCTAATAAGAAAATTTTCTTGAGCAAAAATGTTTTTTTTTAAGATTATAAACATAATGCGAAAGATTAAAATATTTTGATTTTTGAAAGTTTAATTGAAATTGAAGTTTTACAAAACTAGTTTGAACTTTGAAAAACCGTTTTCGTTTTCAAACTTGAAAATATTTTGTCATCCAAATCAAATAAGTTTTCAAAATGTTTTCAAAACTATATCAATATCACATATGTTCAAAATCTATATTCTTTTGAAAATTTAAGTGGGAGGTCTCCTCGTAGACAAGACGAAAAATAAAGATGTATAATCTCAAACTTTCAAGTGTTCGAGTGAGTTGAAATTCAAACTTCCCTCATGCAATTTCCCGAATAGAAAATAGAAAAAGATCCGAGTATGTACCTTGTGCCTTTATGCACTAACACTGCTCTGAACATGAACCTCTACGATTCTTTTTTAGTTGTCTACTCTATCGCTCTATAACTAGGAAATCTGTTTCCGAACTTATAAGAGTCGATGTACCAACTCCAAAAACTAAGTGGGAGGGTTATACTTGTTGTTTGTAATCTAGTTAGGGATCCAAAGAGGATCAAACTATCTGAATCCTCCGATCTAATAAAATCAACATATCTCTGGCACTTAAGACTTGGTCATATCCGTCTAGACAGGATTAAGAGACTTGTGAGGGACGGTCCGCTCCAAGCCTCTGAAATAGGTTCACTACCTACTTGTGAATCTTGCATAGAAGGAAAAATGAGCAAGCGACCTTTCTCTGATAAGGGTCGAAGAGCCACTGAGTTACTGGTACTAGTAAATTCTGATGTATGTGGTCCGCTCAGTCAACAGGCACGTGGTGGATACGAATACTTCGTTTCCTTCACCGATGATTACTCAAGATACGGTTTTTTCAATTTGCTCAAACACAAATCCGAGACCTTTAACGTATTCAAGGTCTTTAGGGCTCTAGTGGAAAAGAAAACTGGCAAAGTGATCAAAACCGTTCGATCCGATCGAGGTGGTGAGTATATGTCTGGAGAGTTCGATGACTTTCTTAAAGAAGAAGGTATCGCTTCTCAGCTTACCGCACCTGGCACACCTCAACAAAACGGAGTGTCATAGAGAAGAAACCGAACTCTTATGGAGATGGTTAGATCAATGATGAGTTACTCATCACTCCCTCTTTCCTTTTGGGGATATGCCCTCGAAACAGCCGCTTACATTCTGAACCAAGTTCCGTTTAAAACGGTTCCTGGTACTCCTTATGAACGATGCACTGGCCGTAAAGTAAATCTTGGCCGCATCAAAATTTTGGGTTGCCCTGCACACATGCTGAAGCAAAAGACTAACATGTTGGCTAGTAGGTCAGAATTGTGTCTGTTCGTTGGATATCCAAAGGAAACCAAAGGTTTTACTTTCTATAGACCCGAGGACGATAAGACTTTCGTCAGCACGAATGCTCGTTTCCTTGAGGAGGACTTCATAAAAGATGTGAAACCTAGAAGCAAAATTGTGCTTGAAGAAAAGTTGGGTGAGGAAGCTTCTACCTCATCGGTAAGAACTGTTCTTACCCCAACTGAAACATAATCTAACTCATCAGAATCTCGTCAAGTAGTACTTCGACGGAGTGGGTGGGCTACTCAAAAGCCTGACAGGTACATGTCCAATAGAGACACTCTCGTAGCCGTCTCTGACATGGATGACCCTGTTTCCTATAGCCAAGCAATTGCTTGTTCTGAATCAAACCTTTGGCTTGACGCCATGAAAGTTGAAATGCACTCGATGTATATCACAGAGTCTGGAAACTTGTAGACCTTCCTGAAGGGATTAAACCCGTAGGGTGTAAGTGGATATACAAGAAGAAAATGGGTCTAGATGGGAAAGTTGAGACTTCGAAGGACTTGTGGCTAAGGGTTATACCCAACAAGAAGGGATTGACTATGAAGAAACCTTTTCGCCAGTTGCGATGCTTAAATCTATCCGCATACTTCTATCCATAGCTGCAGCTCTCGACTATGAGATCTGGCAAATGGATGTCAAGACTGCCTTCCTGAATTGCAATCTTCAGGAGCGCATTTATATGGCTCAACCAGACGGTTTCGTGGATAAAGGTCAAGAGACCAAGGTTTGTGAGTTACTTGAGTCCATTTATGAACTAAAGCAAGCATCTAGGTCATGGAATATTAGATTCGATGAAATTGTGAAAAGCTTCGGCTTTGAACAGTCAATAGATAAGCCTTGTGTTTACAAGTTAATACACGAAGGCAAAGCTGTATTTCTGGTACTATATGTTGATGATATATTACTCTTAGGTAATGATGTGAGTAAATTATCTGAGTTTAAGGTCTGGCTAGCAAAGCAATTTGATATGAAGGATCTATGAGAAGCCGCTTACATTCTGGGGATCCAAATCTTTCGAGATAGGAAGAACCGGACTCTGTCGCTCTCTCAAGCATCTTATATTGATAAGGTGATGGATCGCTTCTCGATGCAAGACTCCAAGAAGGGTCAAACACCCTTTAGGCATGGAGTCTCACTCTCTAAGGACCAGTCTCCCAAGACTGCACAAGAGATTGAAGACATGAGGAAAATTATGTACGCCTCAGCCATAGGAAGCCTCATGTATGCTATGCTTTGCAATAGACCCGATATCTGCTTCGCAGTTGGTGTAATTAGCCGTTTTCAATCCAACCCTGGACCCGATCACTGAACTGTTGTTAAGCATGTTCTCAAGTATCTTTGAAGAACTAGGAACTTGATGCTTACATATTCAGGTACTAACCTGACTATGTCGGGATATACCGACTTCGATTTTCAAGCGGATAAGGATTCCAGGAAATCCACTTCGGGATCTGTGTTCATCCTTAATGGTGGAGCTGTTGTGTGGAGGAGTGTTAAGCAATCTTGCATTGCTGACTCCACAATGGAAGCAGAATATGTGGCTGCTTTTGAAGCATCCAATGAGGCTGTATGGCTTAGAAAATTCCTTAAGTATTTGGAAGTTGTTCCAAATGTTGACGAGCCCATGAGCCTTTATTGTGATAATAGTGGGGCTGTCGCTAACTCAAAGGAACCTCGAAGCCATAAGCGCTCTAAATATATTGAGAGTAAATACCATTTTATTCGAGAGATCGTGCACCGCGGAGACGTGGAAGTAAAGAAGATCTCAACGGTGGACAACCTGGCAGATCCATTCACCAAGGCCTTAGCGAACAAGGTCTTCGACCAACATCGAGAGGGATTAGGCATGAAGGATTACACACATCTTCTTTGAGTCAAGTGGGAGTTTGTTATGGTGCCCACAAGAAGAGTTGTAGTGTTTACTTTTGTACATTAGATGTAATAAAGTCTCACGAAGACTCTTGCTTGTAATCGTTTATTCATTAATAAAAAGTTGAAACGTTCATTCATTATTCCTTGTGTGAAACTTTATGATAAAACCTTAGTCTTTAGTCCATAAACAAACCTAACAACACATGAAGAGACAAATGTAGATTTGCATGAACAAACTCTTCATGGTTTGCTTAAAACGATATATTCGCAATCTAAGGGTCAAAGGACTATTGACATCCGTACGATTGTTAGGAGAATCTATGATGTCTGGTTATGGGACATTGAGAGTTGGAGACTCTATAGTTCTTATAGGTATCTTCCGAAGATACTGAAGTGATCAGTGCACTTCTAGAGACAAAATAAGAACAAACCATTTAACATCTTATGTCTCGAAGTCATACGTATGAATTGCATCATGCTTACCTTAATCCTGAAATGAGATATGTCATTTCACAACTTACGTATTCTCATTAGAGAAGGTCAGAGTTCAGACTCACTATGTGATTCTGAACAGGACGTATTGGTGAAGTACTAAGTTGTGAAGATGCCATGAGCAACTTTGTGAAGTTCTCATGGATATGGAATTCATGTACAAGATTGCTGAAATGCAATGTATATCACCTCATGCTTTGTTCCTTGGAATGTGAATAAATGAACTGGCCAGTGTCCAAATTGAGTCTTGACTCTTTTGGATGAAACAATGTGACTTGTTAGCTCCTCGTCAATACATTATTTCTAACTTATTCACAAGCGACAAAGGAGTTGAGGAAATAACAGCTAGAAGAGTAAAATGGTAATTTTGTAAATCCCAACTACCTGATGATATTCATGAAGGGTAAACATAGATAATATTCAGTGGATCCACTCATCACAATTTAGTTGAATTCTTGAGTAGAAAATAAATTCATTTGAACCGAGAGATTCTCAGTGTCAACTCTTTAGTGGAGTCAGTTGACATTAAGCTAAAACTTGGAAAAGGTTTGTGAATTTTTTAGTCCAAATATTTTAGCTCAAGCGTTGTTCATTTGGATCCCTGAGGTCACTAGCACAAATCATATCGAGTATGAATAGTTAAACTAGAAGCTAAGTCAAAACAAGAACGAGACAAGTTTTACGAAAATTGTCAAAAGGGTAATTTTGCCTTTTTGGACATAGCATGAAATGAATGTCAATAAATTTTTTGACATTGTCATATGATGACAAATGAAATTTAAATCACACGGCCAACTTTAAGTATTTGGGCCTTGAGGATTTATTTCATTTCATGGAATTTTATGTGAAAGTTCTTAATGGAGTTTTCTTATATTGTCATGAACGAATAAATAAACATCTAGAAGCATGTTCTAGACTCAAAATTTCGTGCATACCATAGAGAGAAAGATGAAATTATTTTGTGCATTGATGTATAAAGATACTTGCCAAAAGAAAAAGAGGAAACAAATTTTCTCTAGAAGGAAAGCTAATTTTCGGCCAATTAAGGAGCAAACAAATGAGGAAACAAATCCAAGGTGTCATGACTACCATCTTGGACGTGCAGCATAGTGGGAAAAGAGGAAATAAACATTTTCTCATGAATATGTGATATTCTATAGAAAAGAGGAAACTATCTTTTGAAGGTAATCCTCCTCCTATAAATACCCCACCTCATTCTCATTGTTTCTCATCCCACATAAGTTAGAGATTGAGAGACTCCCTCTCTAGACCTTGTGGCCTCCCCTATCTTTCTCTCTCTAGCGTTCTTTCATTTTTGTTTTGGCACGTAGGTCCACATTTGACCTAGTGTTTTAGCTCTTCGACTTTGAGACTTGTTCTCGAGTCGTCGTGTTTAAAAGTGCCCACTCACTTAGTCTTTTTTTATCGAGTGATTTTAGTGATAGAAACTTGTGGTTACTCGAGTTCCCGAGGAAAGAAGAGAAACGTTCTGCTAGGGGAGATGAACATTTAAACCTTCCGAAGGCTCCTCAACGTTCAAGCTTCTCAAAGGTTAGTAAATTATTTAATGCTCGTTTATAGTTTTTATTTACATGCACTTGCTCTTTGTCTAGGTTAGTAAAATCGTTTTACTTGTTTTAAAGAAAATTTTTAAATTCCGCCGCTTGCTCGAAGCGTTAAACTTTTTCTTAACCCTAGATCAATTCCAACAATAAGAAGAAACATAAAACAAGCGAGTAAATAAATAAAGCAAGCAAGACAATATTACTACTTCATGAAATTATCCGAAATTCTCAAACTTCTCAAAACACGATTTTGATAACGCAAAAATTAAAAACTTTTAGAACTGATTCTAATGTGTTTTAATAGGATCCCAATAGTGTAGAAAATCAACATGCATTTTAATTTAAAGGCCCGATCAATAAATTAAAAAAAATTACAAAAACAATTCTAACAAATTCATTACCCGAGTAAAATTAAGAAAACAATTTTCATACTAATAGTTTAAATTACATGCACATGCTTAAACTTTGACCATAGCTCTGCTACCATTTGTTGGAATAGGTCTAATATTAGGAATAATTTATCGCTTCTTGTAAGCGGTGGAAAATAAAAAATTCTTTAAAACATGTAAAACGATTTTACTACCTAGACAAAGTGCATGAACATGTAATCTTAAATAAAACTATAATGAGTTTTCACTCGGTACCAACCTCGCTTGAAGCGTGATCGTTGAGCATCGCGTGGATTGGTTGAATCGCTCGTCTCCCCTCTTAGGTTGTCTCCTTCGTGTCTTCTTGAATCTGAGCAACCACGATAGTTCTACCACTAGAGTCTTCGAGCTTGGAAATGATTTAGTGTGTGGGCACTACTAAACACAATGACCTAAGAAGTAGTCTTAGAGCCAAAGAACTAATACAAAACGCTAGGTCTAATGAGGACCTAGGTGCCAAAATAAAAGAGCGAGAAGAAGAGAGGGAGAGATGAGTACACGGTGAAGAAGAGAAAGAAAGACACACCAAAAACTTATTTTAACATTGTGAATGTGGTGAGGTATTTATAGGATAAAGAATTGCCTTGAATCAATTCAATGCAAAATTTGCAATTACCTCTTTTCTATTATGGCTGAATATCACATATTCACGAACACAATATTGGTTTCCCCTTTCTATCATAATAATATCAAGGCTGGAAATTACTTTCCCTTTCTCTTTTGGACGTGTAACATTTAGCCATGTGCTATAAATTTGTTTCCTCTTTGGCAAGTATCTTCATACGTCAATGCACAAAATAACTTCCCTCATTTGATGATGGTCACGGAATTTGTCATCTAGAACATGCTTCTAGATGTTTCTTTATTTGTCAAAGTAAATACAAGAAAAGCCCATGTAGAATTTTTCACATAAAATTTCATAAAATGAAATTCAATCCTCAAGGTCCAAATCCAATTCTTGACCGTGTGAATTAATTCACATTATCATCATATGATAATGTCCACAATCTTATTTTGACATTTATAACATCTTATGCCTAATGGACAAAATTACCCTTTAGACAATCTTCGTAAAATTCGTCTAGTTCAACACTTGACCTTGTTTTGACTTAGCTACTAGTTTAACAAATCCTGCTCTAATGACTTGTGGTAGTGACCTCATGGATCCAAATGAACAAAGCTTGAGCTAGCATACTTGGGCACAAAAGTTCACAAACTTTTTCTAAGTTCTAGCTTAATGTCAACTAACTCCACTAAAGAGTTGACACTGAAAATCTCCGGTTCAAATGAATATATTTTCTACTCAAAAGTCTACTTAATTATGATGAGTGGATCCATTGAATATTGTCTATGTTTACCTTTCATGAATAACATCAACTAGATGGGATTTATAAAATTACCATTTTACCCTTCTAGTTGTTATTTTCTCAACTCATTTGTCACTTGTGAATAAGCTAGAAACAATATATTAACGAGGAGCTAGCAAGTCACATTGATTCATCCAAAAGAGTCATGACTCAATTTGGACACTGGCCAGTTCATTTATTCACATTCTAAGGAACAAAGCACGAGGTGATATACATTTCATTCCAGCAATCTTGTACATGAATTCCATATCTATGAGATCTTCACAAAGTTGTTCATGACATCTTCATAACTTAGTACTTCATCAATAGGTCTTGTCTATATCACATAGTGAATCTTGAACTCTGACTTTCTCAAATGAGAGTACATAAGCTATGAAGTGACATGTCTCATTTCAAGATTGAGGTAAGCATGATGTATTTAATACATAGTGACTTTGAGACAGAAGAGGTTAAATGGTTTGTTCTTACATTGTCTCTAGAAGTGCAACGGTCAATTCAGTATCTTCAAAAGATACCTAGGAAGAACTATATAGTCTCCAACTCTCTATGTCTCATAACCAGACATCATAAATTCTCCTAACAATCATACTGAGATCAATAGCCGTTTGATCCTTAGATTTTAAATATACTGTTTTAAGCAAACCATGAAGAGTTTGTTCATGCAAATATGTATTTGACTCTTCATTTGTTGTTAGGTTTGTTTAAGGACTAAAGACTAAGGTTTATAATAAAGCTTTAAACAAACAAAAAAGAATGAATAAAAGTTTCAACTCTTTATTAAATATTCAGCAGTTACAAGCAAGAGTCTTTGTGAGTCTTTATTACATCAAATGCATATAAGCAACAACTACTACTCTTCTTGTGGGCATCAATGCCAACAGTTCATCGCCTTGGGACTGTCGTCCTAATTCTCTGTGAGGGAGTCGGCGAAATTCATACCTCGAGCTAGTTGCTCGGATGTCATGGTTGCTTGGACGGTCCGCTGTGGAGGCAGCGAATGCTTTGCTCATCTCTTGAGAGTAAGGTTATTGATGTTGAAGAAGGTTGTGGTAGAGGGAACGAGCTACCAAGGGCGGGAAGTCCCCTCCTTTTAGCTCTAAAATGTTGTCGCAGTTTTTCGGATAACTATTTAGGAGCCCCAAATGGTTCGACCCAAGGCCGGACCAAGTGGTCGCGTTCAGGCTCGAGCATCCTAAACTCGGTGTCTTGAGTTCTCCCTAGCTATAGATGGTGTTTGCCTCGTCCGTCGTTGACCTTGCAAGAGAAGGAAATGATGAACTACAAAGGGGAAACAAATGGGGTGCCTTTATTTACCTCTTCGATGCTCAACATTAGTATTGTTAGGAATTCTTGCCCACGAGAGATAATAAATGAATGATTACTAAATAGAATAATGGTTTACTATTTTAGCATCGTATGATTAGTGGGTTGAGGTCTGAATATCAGAATCAATAACAACTATCATCCATAGCCTCCGAATTAAACTGAGTCACGTGTTGGGCACATGAGTTCGAGCGACGTTGCTAAAACATGGTCGATGACTGATAAATGCATGGGCAGCTGTATCTAAAGTCATATTTACGGAACACTAGTGAAGGTTGATCACGACGTGCGAGCATTCTACACTTGTGGTAAGTGTACGACCCCGACAGATTTTGGTTGTAGATGTGTCGTTTAAGTACCGTTACGACACACTAACCGGGGTCGCTTTGATGGTCACATGGAGACTTGATCTAAATCCTGAAGTGATCATGGACACTTGATCATGTTACCGAACTCTTTGACTCATTCGCTAAAAAGATACTATCATGCTAATCACAGCTTATGTCTTGGGAGTTTCGAGGGGTGATTTGAGTTGGAAGTGGTTGACAGATACGGAATCCAGCATTACTGAAAGAAGGTCAATGTATTGCCGGCCCTTACGAACTATGTACATTCGGAAGAATCTTTCGCTGGGGAAGCAACAATGCACAGGGTATATATGTATCAAGAAAAGTTTAACGGATTAATTGACCTTTCTCGATACGGGTTGAACTTGGAGGATCTTGATCACATACTGACTAGATCAGTGGACACTCGTTACGATGAGTAAATATAATTCTGGTATAAAGAAACGTTCAGTCTTGGCTTACCTAGGTAGAGTCTGACCAAGATTAGACAAATCGATATGGAAAAGAGAAATGACTTTTTCGTATTTTCATCGGATTTGTTAAGCTTCTATTACTATGTCTATATTCCCCGATTCGGCTTCGATAAGACGAATAAAGAACCTCTAATAATAATGTGTTTCATTATTATAATCTTACTAGATGTAATTGTGATTGACAACATCAATTCTAAAATATGGGTATTTGCATAATTAAATAGTTATTTATGATAGTATTAATTATTTATTTTTTGATCAAGTAAATAATTAATCAATTACTTATTGTTTAAGCAATTGGACGTTGCACTAAATAAGGTGAACAAATTTAAGGGTTACAGGCATTGAAATTTAAATGGATACTCTTAAATTTAAATTATATATAATAACTTAATTGCAAAAAATTAGACATAGTACAACGAAAATTAAAAGCTCGTTCGAATTTTAGTATCCCCAAAATCATGTTTAATTTAATTCACAGGAGTCAAGATAGAGTACTGAATCACATGGCATTGACGTGTCTTTTAACTTGATTGATAATTTGATATGATGAAACGGAAAAGATAAAAGATATTCAATCTTTTGTGGGCGCCATCATGATTCCGTAATCCTACGGTCCTTGTTTGTCCAAAAATAAATGAGATCAAATCTCACCCCTGTTAACGCGTATTTATTACAATTTCTGCAATTATAGCCTCACAGCAATCAATTTTACATTTATATTTTTTCCTAACTTGGCAAGGCACACAGCTAAAGAAATAAATATGAAATTTATTGATCTTTCACCATTTTTACCACGCACAAAAAATGGCTGGATGACCTAACAGTGCAAAACGGTAACAAATTAACAATATACCCTGAGATTTAACTATAATTTGTGTAACTTATTTTTTTTATCATTTATTTCTTAATTATCGTCTTCTGCAACAGAGATAAAAGGAACTCTAAATCACGGTTGGCCATATTTTATCACAACAGTCAAATATCATCAATCTAATACAGGATCCAGTTTTTAATTAGCGCTGCATAAGTAATAATTAAATATGAAATCTTTACAAGAATAGAATCCAATGTTAAAAATAAATTATATGACTCGGATTTTTGCTATCCCATTGAATAGATATATGTACAAGTTTGAGAAGATACCGACCATTATTATATAGATGTTACTCATAAAATACAGTACTATTATCATATGACCTTTTAGAACCAAATCAATATTAAAAAAAAATATTACATAATTTGCTGCTACAATTTTCTTATGATAATAGTGTACGGCCTTGAACTAAAAATGTGGTCATGTGATAAATAATAAAATTAAAACATTTAAACAAAATTCAACTTAACAAAAAAAAAAAAATTCAAACCTCAAAAACATTCTAACTATATATGAGATTTATGGTTTGAGTGCTAATCATTTTTTATGGTTAACAGTTGACTGATTGCCATCTGTTACACGTAAGACCAACACCAACCGAACTCTATTTCATTGATTTGGTGTATTAATTTACTCCACACGTACGCCAAATATAACAACAAAATAGCGCTAAAGTAATTTTTCATTTTTTGTTGCGCTATATATGGCGCTGACTGTTCATTACGCCAAAAACATTTTCTACTTGTTATTTAGTCCTTGTAAAATGTATTATTTACTCAATTGTCATTGTTTTATAAAATTATTTCATATTTATCTCAAAAAAAAAATTTATGTATTAAATATTTTAAAAGACCGCAATATTTTAAAATACAACATTGACATTTGGAGTTTGGAAAAAACTAAAATGACATTAATATTAAGTTTAATAAATATTAAGTTTACTTTGTGTTAATTTGTATTTTGAATAATTTTATGGAGTAATACTTCATTATTAAATAATGAATAAGTGGTATAATTGAAAGATATTAAATAAATATAAGGGTATAGAAATAAATAAGAGAAAGTTGAATATAAAATTAATATTTCAATTTGGTATAAAAAATAGAGTTCGGTTGGAGATGAGTTAGTGTTTGATGTGACATGTACTGTAAAATAGAATAGAAAATGGTGTTATCGGGTGGAGTTGGTCTAATTTTTATTATTTTTAGCGTTCAATTTTGAATGCTTGACGTTTACTAAGCGTTAAATACTTTTCTATCTATTATTTGACTGAACAATTTTTCTAACCTCGGGTTAAAAGAAGTTTAAGAAATTATCAAAGTAAATGACAACTTAGCTATATTTTACAAAAACCAAAACAGAAAATTCGTAATGCCTGCCCTTCAAAAAAAAAAAAAAAAAAAAAAAAAACTCGTAATGTTTATAACAATGCTTAAATAACAAAGTCTTTTAAAAATATTGTCAACTATTCGACAAGATTTTAACTTATATGATCACATAAGCTTCTTCCCTTCCATTTACCACTTTAACAATCAAAATTCCATTTTTCTATGATCATCTTTGGTTGCTACCAAAAAGCTTTTTAGGAGACTAGGGAGGCCTTGTACTCGATTTTATGTTTGTTTGTCAAAAGAGATTTTAACATCAATATTATTAAACTCTTGTAATTTAATCAAAATAAACAAAAACTTAAAATTTGACATTTTATTGTTGAATGATTTAGGTAATAACTGTAATATCTTTCGTAATTTTCACTACTACAAATTTCATTTTCTGGTGCGCAAGGGTATCCGGTACGACATGTCGCACTTAAATGAGCATTGGGTGCGACATGTCGCACCGGATACCTTTATTTTGCTCATTTTAAGTGGTATCGGGTGCGACATGTTGCACCGGATAGTATGGGGTGACACATGTAGCACCCGAGACCACTTAAAATGAGCAAAATTTTTGTCCGGTGCGACATGTCCGATACCATTTAAAATTAGCAAAATACCACTAAAGTTTTAAAAATTTGAGGCGGGCTTAAAATCCCTCTTATTTTTACTGTACTGAATTGAAAAGTTTTTTTTAGTATCCGGTGTGACATGTTGCACCTAATGCTCATTTACGTGCGACATGTCGCACCCAATATAAGCAACATGTGCGACATGTCGCACCCAATATAAGCAACATGTGCGACATGTATTAGGTTAAAATTATAAAACACCGCTCCTTCTTCTTCTTCACGCCTCTCTCTCTCTCTCTCTCTCTCGTCCCTCTGCCGCCGCTCATTCTCCTCGCCGCCGCCCATCCTCCTCGCCGCCACCTCTCCTCCTCGCCACCGAGTCTAGGTAAGCTCTCTCACTCGGCCGATGACCTCAGCCATCTCTGCCGAGCACCTCCGTCATCCAAGACCGCGAGGGCCGACCTCTTTTGCTCTCCGCCATCCAACAGAGCACAATGCCTCCTCCCTCGCCCGTCAAGGGCGAGGCCGGCGGAGGAGGGGCGGCGAGGGCTGAGGCCAGCGAGGGAGGAGGGTGAGGAGGGACGACGTACAAATTTATTTATTTTAATCAAAATAACGTACTAGGTGCGACATGTCGCACCTAATACTCGTTTTTTTAGATTTTCTGAAGCCAAATAGGTGATACATGTCGCACCAAAAAGTGTCACACCTAATATGTGACACTTTTAGGTGCGACATGTCACACCCGAAGCCTTTAGCGATGGACTTTTTGGTGCGACAATGTCGCACCAAAAGTCGCACCCGAAGAAATTTCTGGTGCGAAATTTTGGACATCGGATGCGATTTTCATCGCACCCGATGCTTATATTTGTAGTAGTGTTTGTGACAGACCGATTACGAAATACGTGGTAGTACTGTAACAAAACTTTTGTATTGTGAATAATTTAAAATTTTGTGACAGACGTGTTACGAAATAAAAAACGGTCATAAAAGATTATTTTAATAATAAAACTGTTAAATTACAAGTTTTGATTATTTTTTTTATTGAATAACATGAGTTTAATAATATTATGTCAGAATCCCAAGTTAAAATTCTCCAACTTTTTTATTTTATTTTAAGGAAAAAAATAAAATAAAAAAATCAACATATATTGATATATATTGGTCCTCATCATAATTACCATAGACCCTCGGGCATGAGCTCAACCAAATTTCTCTCTCAAAATACACAACCACATATAAAGAGAGAGAAAGTGCAAACTAACTAGAACACACGCACACATAAAAACACACCAAAAGCAAACCAAACCAAAACCCAAACACCAAGGCGTACACACACATCCTCTACTTTCTCTCCATCTTTCTCACAGAGCTTATCTCATTTCTCTTCTTACTCTATTCTCTCTCCGAAAACCAGAAAACAAAACCAAAAACAATTAACAATGGGAGAGGTAATACAAAAGGCGTTACACTCCTCTCTTTCAGACTCGTGACTCGTCCTTTTCTCTATTTTTCTTCCTTGATTCATATTGACAAGTGGGTTGTTCTATGATATCTTTAGGAGGAAAAGACGCCCGAGGAGAAGAAATCCGAGGAGCCCAAACCAGCGGAGAAACAAGAGAAGAAGAAAGAGGAACCAGAAGAGGCCAAAAAGCCAGCGGAGAATAATTCAGGAGACACCAAAAAGGAAGAGAAAAAAGATGGCAATAACGAAGAAGCGACAAAAGAAGACAAAGCACCACCACCGAAACTACCACTAGAGATCGTTCTCAGAGTCTATATGCATTGCGAGGGATGTGCTAGGAAAGTCAGAAGATGCCTCAAAGGCTTTCCAGGTATGAAATAATTTATTTTTTTATGTTTTTTTTTTCTAGTGTAATCATTTTTTTTTTGTGGGTTAGGAGTTGACGATGTGATGACGGATTGTAAGACATCGAAGGTGGTTGTGAAAGGAGAGAAAGCTGATCCAATCAAGGTATTGGAAAGAGTTCAAAGGAAAAGCCATAGACAAGTTGAGCTTATCTCTCCCATCCCAAAACCTCCTTCTGAAGAAGACAAAAAGCCCGAAGAAGAGAAAGAGAAGCCCAAGCTCGAAGAAAAGAAAGAAGAGGTCTTTTGTCTTCTCTCTCTCTCTCTCTCATTTACGTTTTTTTTTCTATTTATATTTACAATTTGTTTTTTATTTTGTGGTTTTTCTCAGCCACCGATTGTGACAGTGGTTCTAAAGGTCTACATGCACTGTGAAGCCTGTGCTCAAGAGATCAAAAAACGCATACTCAGAATGAAAGGTTTGCAATTTTTTAATTTTTTTGTGGTCATTCACTCATGCAATTTATTTCTTTTTCCATTACTCCAATTCCTCAATCATGCAAAAAAAAAAAAAGTTTTCATATTAAATAAAATAATACATTATCCCACCAATATTATTCTCCTCTATACCATAAATATTTATTTATTTAATGATTATAAAAATGAAAACAGGTGTGGAATCAGCAGAGCCAGATCTGAAGAGCTCAATAGTGACAGTGAAAGGCTGTTTCGATCCACCGAAACTGGTCGAGTACGTCCACAAGAAGACTGGGAAACAAGCTGTGATTGTGAAACAAGACTCCGATGCGAACAAGGACGAGGCCAAGAAAAAAGATGACGTGGCGGAGAAGAAGAAAGGCGACGGAGAAGAAGGCGACGCCAAAAAAGGCGGTGGTGACGTGGCAGCCTCGAATAATCCAGAAGTGAAAGAGAAGAAAGGGGAAGAGAACAGTGAGCAAAAAACTAATGGTGACGTGGATAATAATAATAATAAAGATGGTGACGTGGTGACGGAAGAGAACAAGGTGGTTGAGTTCAAGAGGAATGAGTTCAACTATTACCCGCCGAGATTCGCCATGGAATTATACGCTTACAATACTTACCCTCCACAGATCTTCAGTGATGAGAATCCTAATGCTTGTTCCATCATGTAAAAAATTAGAAAAAAAAAAATAAAAATTTGGGGGATCAATAATATTAATAATGAAATGGGAGTTTTTTTTTTTTTTTTTGTTATGTTTTTATTATATGATGGGGAATTATCGTCTAAAAAATTATGTTGTGGATTTATGTCTGCAACATATTGCCCTGTAGGTTATTTTTATTATTAATTAGATATATTTTTATTAATTCTGAATTTTTTTTTTTTAGTTTTTAATGTATGATAATATTCTACGGCTTATGTGCTCTAGAGTTTTGAACAATTGTTGTTTTTTTTTTTTTTAATTATTATTAATATATGTATAATTGGGTTGTAGTTGTATTTATGATATGCAAAATAAATAAATATTAACTGTAGTATTCTATTGTGGCATGTTTGTATCAATTCCCTTTTTCGTATATGTACGTGTGAGTGGGACAGTGAATTAAAAAAAACCGACAAATTTTGCAAGTTAATGTGGACCTAACAAAATTGTATATTTTTACACGAGAGATTATAACCATCAATTTCATCTATTTTGATGACAAACTTTCGAATAAAATACATTAATAGAATACAATAGTTTTGATGAGATTACATCACTGTGTCAATAGTGACGAATCAAAATGCACATGAGATGTTGATAATTGCCGGGTTATGATGAGTTGGAATGGGATAATTAAGCTCAAGATAATTGATTTTAGGGTCCAGCGGCTATATAGCCTAATAAAACTTGAACTTTTGCAAAATAATCATAGTTTGCCAACTATAAGCAAATTAGCCCAAGTAAGATTAATCTAGGCATGATTAAATTTAATCTCAACTAACTATAAAAACAGAATTTAAGCTATGAAGGCTGGATTAAAATCAATCGATGCGGGATTAAAAGTCATAGTACTCTCAATTGGCTATTTTGCTATACCTAATAAAACTATGACTATTTTGCAAAAATCATAGTTTGAATTGACTACGTCATTAGATGGTAAGTAATTGATTTTAAACATACCTGTACACTAAAACAATCATAAATAAATTACAGACACTCGTAAAACAAAATACAAAAAAATTATAGTAAAAAACGACAAAATTATAATAAAAAATGATTGGTCACCCCGAAGGATTCCTATATTTTAAAGGGTTAGATGAGAAGAACGAAACGAGAAATTAACAACTTCGAAATTAAACGAGACAAAGCAATGACACTCGGTGGCTTCCCAGACAGGTCTTTTATCGGCGAGTATCTGTTGCGACCAATTTGGCTGCCACCATATGAATGTCTTCGATACCTTTGTTTTAAAAAAAAATAATGAAACTTGGTACTAATTTTTTGTTGGGTAGAACCTCCCTAACACTTGAAGAGGACACGACCACATATAGTCAATATAGGTCGATCAGACTCAATTTATGTAATCCTTCTATTTATTTTTATTGGTAATTTTCGTTAAGTTTTATTTAGATTTCATTGGAATAATTATATCTTATGAATCGTTTATTTATTTTTATTTGTTAAAAACACATGTAAATAATTTTATATAAACTCTAACCCTAGGAGAGAATAGTATTATACTATATTTTTAATGATATGAACATCAGTGAAAATAATAAAAATAAATTTAAATATACAATAAAAAATATTCGATGAATTTTTTCATGTATATCTTAATATATATTTACGAGTAAGATAATATATCATTAATTATTTTTATTAATAGGAAACACCATTATTAGGTTTTTTTTGTACGAATTGTCATTTAAAAATTATTAGATCTTACAATAACAATTAGAAATATGTAAAAGATATTCTCTCACAGAAAAGCTGGCTTGGTATAGTAGCTGATAATTAATGAAATTTTTACTAAGAGTTTGTGAAATGCGATAAGAATTTAAGCACTTGTGTTGGTTTTGAAATCTGCATTGACCAAATCCAAAAACATTAATGAGAGAATATTTTAACCTGAAACCTTTTAGTTTAAAGCTTTAAGGCCGTATTAAATGGTCTATCGCGGTATAAACCAACCATGACGTTTGGTGGACCATGTGAAATCACTTTTAATTTTATTTTTTTTCATTTCCTTCTAATAAAATTTGAGTGTGACCGTGACATGTTTTTATCGTATACTCTTGGAAATATATGTCAACATTCTATTTAAGGATACAAGGTTAGGTAATTTGATTTAAAATGACGAAAATTTAAAGATGAAATCGAGACTGAGAAAGTCATATATATATTCCCAACTATAGAAAATAATTTAATTCACTTAAAGACTTCAAATCAAAATATTTCTTCTACTATAGTTCTACATATGTGTAAATAATTTTATTTTGTCAGTTTTTATATATAATTCAATAGTTTGCAGTGTTACAATTAAAGGCAACTGTCATTTGCTGTTAATTTTCAAATCCAAATCATTGAATACCCTATCAAAATTGTGTCTATTAGTGTTTTGAAGTTTATATATATATATATATATATATATATATATATATATATATATATATATATATATGGTTTCAAAATGGTATTAACATCAATAAAGGAAATGATACAAGTACAATATAGGAAAAAGAATTAGCTTGGCATCAAGAAGAAATGAAAATAATTCAAAAGATAATTGAGGAACACAAGTGAACTGTTACAAAAGGTATAATAACATGCGTGGAATGACACACCAAGAAGAAAAAAAGCCTACTGTAAAAATAGCCTGTGTTTTTCTGTTTCTTGTTTTTATTATTTTTTTGAAGTTTGGTTTTTCTTTTTCTGATTGTAACCCTAACGCATATATAAAGGCAAATGTCATTTGCTATTAACTTGAAAGTTATCGTTATTTCTTCTTTGCCATGAATTTTAACACCTCTTTTTCTTTACCATAGGTCCATAGTACATTTTTCTAGATCTCCTCACTAATAATAATAAAAAAAAAAATTATAACGAGTGAATTTAATTTGATCTCGGAAACTACAATTTTTAGACAACAAGCAAAACACCGCTTATTCCTCGTATGATCTTCTATCTTTGATCTTAGAATAGAAGATTCTTTTCTATGTATGTCAACAAATTTATTGTCTATATATAATTTTCTGATCATTTATGAACCTCGGATTCTATTATTTTGTGTATGGGTAACGACTGGACAAAGGGAAATAAATCACGATATCCGGAAAATTCAGGTAAAACAAAATGTATGCATGGTACCGAGAGATCTAGAACTCACTTCGACCTCTTATCATTCTAATTTAATTATCTAATTATTAAAAAATAATTTAATAAAATAGCATATATATGAAATGCTATGAAAGAGACGCAGTGACGAAGCCAAGAATTGCATTCAAATGGGATAAATTTGAAAAACAAAATCAGGAGTCAAATTTTAAAAACTTATATAAATTTGGGTAAAAAGTTACAATTTTAAAAAGTTCAGCAGTGCCCCTGTCTTCACGTGGCTCCGCCGTTAACTAGACTTAAATTTGAGTAGATTTATGATATTTGAACAAGTATATTATAATTTTGATTGCAGTAGCTATTGCATAATAAATTTGATTAATATTTTTGCAATTACTATTACATAATAAAATCGGCTGACATAAATTTAATTTAATTTTATATCATATAAACTTTTATAACGACATTTTTTTTTATCTATTAAGAATATTTTTAGCACATGCCTCTTCTCATGTTTTGATATGAGAAATTAACATAACTATTGTGCCAAAAATATGCTTATTTATATCTCCTCTTAATCATATAGTACCAATTTAGAAAAAATTTCACATCCGTGTAGTACTTCGTACAGCCTCAAATCTTTTCAAAAGCTTTTGGGACTGTCTCTGAATTAGATTCCAAAATTCACATGCTAATTTAATCATTCCAGCTAAAGGTTTTTTGTTTTAATTTTGTTATATATTCTTTTACTCTTTTTTTTTAAATTTTTCTTATTCCTTTTTTGGGCTGAATAAAAGCTCTTAGCTTTTGAAATAATACATGAAAAAGCCTTTGCATGTAATAATAATTAATACGACTCTCTCTCTCTCTCTCGTTTTGCCACTTATATAGTCCATTCCTTCTTAAATATGGTCCTTCGAAAGACTGTTTTAGTTGTAGTATCCTACGTAGATAAAAATGTAACATCCGTAGCTATAACAATCAACAATATTAATAATAACTCAAAAGAAAAACTTTACTTATGACTTAGTTCCGTATTTGATATGGTTCTCGTTTAGTCATTACGTGGTAGTTTTATCCAAGTAACCAAGAGCTATCTATGTAGTTAATTAATTAATTTCATAAACATGCACACATGTAAATGATACACATCTTTTGTGAAGTGCGTGGAGGCTAGTTGTTTTTAGGAAATCAGATGTGAAAATGTCGTCTTGTTATGCATGTTAAGGGAATTTGAAATGTCTTTATCTCATCCCTAAAGTCTCGTTATCATTTTCTCTCCATGAAGAGACCAGATAGGAAATTATTGGAAGAGAAACTATTATATTTACTTGTCGATCTTTATAAAAAGATAAGGTCCCCCACTAGTCTCTCTCTCTCTCTCTCTCTCTCTCTCTCTCTCACACACACACACACACACACACACACATACACACACACACACACTTACTACTTGTAGTATATACTATCTCACGGTTTGCTTCCTTTTTGTCTTTTTCATTTCTTTCCATATTCTTATAGTTGTCGAAACCAACCTATCCAATACAAGTGCATCTCTGGATTATTTATTATGTTCTAGTTTTGTGGTTAACCAATTTGTTGAAGTTCCTCGCCCTTATCTCATATACTACCATATATATTGATTTTTTTTTTGTATTATATATATATATATATATATATATATATATATATATATATATATATATAATATGAAAGTTGGTTGTGGATATTCAATACCGCGGAGACCATGAAAATTATAAGAATTGTCATTTTAAATATTATTAGGTTCGTCTGAATTAATCATGGAAAAGCAAAGGTTACTTAAAAGATAAAGGATATATATATATATATATATATATATATATATATATATATATATATATATTACTTTACACGATAAACTATGAAGTTGTTCCATGCTTTCAATCCAACTAACTAAATTAGAATCTGTTGATTTATTAAAAGGATATATAGTAAAGTTGTGGGCAAAAAATAACATTGGAGTAGTACTTCAAGTACAACAATATTCTCGAGCATCTTAAAAATGTGAAAATAATATACTAATTATTGTACTAGAATATATTTATTTTTCAAAGCTAATTAACGATGATTATTTCAAAGAAATCACATGATTTTCGAAGGACTATTCTTCCCCATATTTTTTTTATCATCGGGAATTACTACTATTTGGTATGGTACTACTTTTACTATTTTAAATTAATTGACTCAGCCTCATATGAAAGTGGTTCAAAGTAAAAATATATACACACACATACAAAGGACATGCCTTGACGACGTCTTGTATTGGTCCAACGAATTTGGCTTTTTCCAAAGAGTACGTACCTTAATTATCACTTAAATGAGATTATTAATATCTTGAATATATAAATTAAAAGTGCAAGTACTATAATAGAAAACATACAACATAACTCAAGCTTCGCAAATGAATTAGACGTTTACGTTCGGATGAATCTATTAAAAAGTTGAGATTGTGTATTGGACTTTGTATAAATCACACATTTTTTAAAGTAGCACAAACGAAACTACGCAACAGTTTTATACTGTTTGCATATTTATCACTTTTTGAGTTGCTTAAGAGCAATATTTCCCTTGGCTACTAAAAGCTGAAGCTATACCTGCTTGATTTATTTATTTATTTTATTTATTTTTTTTAATCCAAAGAGCAATATATCTTCTAACTATACTCGTGTAGCCACTCTTATAGCGTCATGTTCATCTAGATGAAAAAAACTCTTACTAAGAAAAGAGCAAAAATATAAGCAACGAATTCGATCTATCAAGATGCGACTTCAGCCCAAAAATTAAGATGCCCAAAAATAAAATCAACCCTTTAGCCCAAAATTAAGGCCAAAACATCATGAAGATAAGCAAAAGGTCATTCCGACCTATCTAAACCGCTATTTGTGGCTCATATGTGTGTCGTTTTCTGCACGTCTGCGTCTTGACCACGAAGTGTCTGAGCTTCTTTGGAGCTGACATAGAAGGTTGTCCTCGTTCGTTTGTGGGACCGGCATGGAGGGCTGACTTTGGTCTATTCGTATTGGTCCAATCTCATTCAGACAACCTTATGTACCTATATTGGTATCATACTCGTTGAAGCTGGCCGTTAGACATCTGGCTCTTGTCCTCCATGGCTCCTTCGGCCCTTTTCAACCTCTCATCCTCGTCAGCCTTCCTTAGCCATGGTTGGCCCTCACCTGCGTTGGCAGGCCAGATCACTATGCTCGACTTCTTATGTCGCGTCAAAGACCCATTTGATCTAGCCTAGTTGACTCCTTTATATATCAAGCTCTTATAAGAGCAAAAATTTAGTTTCTCTTGACCCAGAATTCTATCTATCATTCTCTTTCTTGTTCTTTCAATCTGCACTTTCTCTCTTCAACTCTCTTGTAATCGAGATAAGATCTGCGTCCCCAACCTCACATGCAACATGAATATATCTGACTAATGATGAGTGCGTATTGGAGGATATCCTAAATGTTTCTTGATAACCACTTCTTCCTTATTTTCAAAGGTGTCGGAGTTCAAAACGACCGATTTTACAGCGAGATAATATATCTAAGTAACTTAGCCTTTAAACATTAGTGAATTGCTAAATAACTTATCTTTCGTTAATTATAAATATATAGTTATTCGAATGATGTGTCATCATGTGGACAACTTGAGCATTATATACATATATATATATATATATATATATATATATATATATATATCGCTTTGTGTATTACATAAATTTGAGTATTTACGTAGATTTAGCCATGATAATAATAATAAAAAAGTGGCTATTTACGTAAATTAATGAAAAATTGGCTATATAATAATATTATTATGTTTAAAAGATTAGAGATGGAACAAAGAGGCAATTACTCGCTTATACAAACTTGCCTTTTTCTGACATGTGTGCTCTTAAATGTTAGTTCATAAAATGCAATGTATGAACGAAGCCAAAAAGTAATTTGAGGGGGTTAACTAAAATCAAGATTAATATATGATAATGAAGTAACAAATATTGATATTTTTAAGGGGGAAGACCAAGATAAATTTGTGTAACGTGAGGTGAATTAGACTTCCCAAAGATTGAACTTTGGCTTGGATAATATTATTGTTGAGAAATATTCAGGCATTGTTATATGATTTTTATTTCCGTCTATAATTTAACCTGTCTAGAAAACATATATACTGTATGAATTCTCACCCAAATATATACACCACGAATAATAAATAGAAGGAAAAATCCTTTTTTTATCCCCTGGACTCGTACCTCGATTTCGTTTCACCCCCTGGACTCGAGATTGTTGCAGAACTAATCTCAAAACTTATACACGTGCTATAATTTGCCACTTCCGTCAGTATTTGGACGTTAAATTATAACGGTTTGATGATGTGGCATGATTTTAAAGGGTATAATAGTATTTTTGGTTATTCTAAATACTTTTAATATTTAAATTGTTTATCAAATTATTATTATATCAGTTGTGTCACAACATAGAAAAAAGAAAAAAAAAATGAGCACGAAGAAGAAGAGGGATCGAAGAAAAAAGTCGCACGCCTCTCTCCTCGATGCCCTCGTCCCCGCCGGACTCTTCGTCGCCGGAGCGCGTCGGTGGCGAGCGAGAGCGTGAGCTTGTGGCATCGTCTCTGGTACTTGAAGCCATTGATGCAACGAAGAGTCTGCGCGACGGAGACGTAGAAGATGAGGTGAGCCAGAGAGAGGAGCAAGATCGGGATCCAGGCGTGTCGGCACCGGAGTCTTGCCGATTGGGCCTGAGCTTGGAACACCAGGCCCAAGAAGATGAAGAAGATCAGGAATTGCTTGTGGAGCTCCTTCTTTTGCTGGTCGATTGATCTCTTCTTCTCCAGAGTCTTCTCGAAGTGGATCTGGATTATCGTGTTCACCGCCTGAATCGCCGTGTCTTTTGAAATCCCCGACGATTGAACCTCTCTCTCTTGTTGATTGTGGTCGACGGAGATTTAGTCCCCGACGAGGCCACGTACGCTTCGCTGATATCGGGTTACTGCGAGAGCGGTGATTTCGAAACCGCACGCCAGGTGTTTGATCAAATGCTTCGGCGTCGGCTTCAGAGCAGCGAGGCTTACGAGAGCCTCGTGGCTGGGCTCTGTGTCTCGAGACGGGTTGAAGAGGCTCTCGGGACCATCTCGAGAATGTATGGTTGCTCTCCGACGGGGAAGACTTGCAACGCACTCATCGGAGCTCTCTGTGAATCCGGCCGTAGATTAGAAGCTCTGGCTCTGTTTCGAGAGATTTCCGAGCCGGACGATCAAACTTACGCGATCCTCGTCGAGTCTATGTGCTCGGGCTCGGATTTCGACTGGGCTCGGAGTCTCGCGGACGAGGCGGTCAAGCTAGGGTTGGGATTGAGATGGTCGTAAAGAACCTCTCTCCGAGCGCGCTCGCTTACAGGCTTGAAGAGGCCACATATTTGCTAGGTATTTTATTCTATATTACTTTTTTTTTTAATTTCGCTAGTTTGATTCTTCTGAGTAATGGTTAATGTTGGTTTTTGGTCACTAAATCTTAGTTTGCAATCTAGATTTTGCTATTGGTGTTAAGATTTGGGGCTTTCTTTATGTTTTTAGATGGGAAGCTCTGGAGAGGCGAGCAAAAGGTCATCAATGCTATGGTGGGAGGGTTGGTTCAGGAGAGAAGAAAAAGAAAAAGAAATGGAGGGGACATGCCTCGGAGAAGGAGAAAGAGAAGAAGAGGAGAAAGAAAGAGTTTTTTTTTTTTTTTAATTTATTCTTATAAAAATAATAAAACGAGGGTATATTGATAATTGCACATATTTTAAATCTCACGTGACAAAAAACGTGACATTTAACGTCCAAAATTAGGCAGAAGTGGCAACGTGTAATAACGTCATTAGTTAAGAGATTCTCAATGCAACAATCTCGAGTTCAGGGGGTGAAATGAAATCGAGGTACGAGTCCAGGGGGTAAAAAATGAATTTTTCCTAAATAGAAAGAGGGCCACACACATAGTACAGTAAAGTCTAACACCTCACTACTTTTAAGCCAAGCATAAAATAAAAATAAAAAATAGGAATAAAAAGGTCGTTACTATTCAGTGGTCAATTTCTAGGTTTTTTTTATTACTTTTTTTTTTTAACAATCAAGTTACAAATTTAAAAGAGCATGAACATCTCGTGAGAGAGGTATAAAAATTCGGCGTCAGAACACTGAAATGAGAGTGAGACTGAGGGAGAAAGAAATTAGAAGCATGCAGTGATGGGGGTGTGATGTGATTATAAACTCGGATTTTCATGAGTTAAATATTACTACAAATAAAGTATAAACTCGACAAATGTACCTTTTTAATTCTTATAATATAATTAGGGACCCTCAAATTTGATTTAAAAAAAAAAAAAAACCACTCGCAATGTAAGGGACCCTACTCGTTAGACTAAAATATTATTGTATTCAGCGCGTATACTTATTTTTTTTTTTTTTTTTTTTTGTGCCCGAGTGTAACGGATCATAAAATTATGAATTTAATCCAATGACTCTAGTTTTTAAAGTTTAAAACTATTAAGATAAATCCAAATTATAATATTTTTTAACTTTCTTTTGTAAAAAATTTTACAAAAAAAAAAAAAAAAAAAAAACTTCCTCGTGGGACATCTATGAAAAAATAATATAGAATTCTCTAAAATGTCTAATATTATATTTTTAGTGGAACCATATTATATATACTATATTATATACTAAAGGAGACTAATATAACAGTGTAGCGTCTACATTAACTTTTGATTAAAAATATTTTGTTGATTTTTTTTTTTTTTTTTTTTTTTTTTTTTTTTTTTTTTTTTTAAAGAGAAAAATGGGTATTAAAATGTACCCCATTACATATCATTAAGCTGTGACAACTCGCCACACTTCTCCTGCACAAGGGGCGGAATATCCCTTAACTCACCGGAAGCTCGGGATTTAGAGCTCCTCGGAATCCAGTTGAAATAAAAAAAAATATATATATATATCAAACCAGGACTCGAGTCAATAACAGCAAAAAAATAAACTAACAATGGACCAATGCAGGAAACTTTTGGCCTTTTTCAAACCGAGCATAACTCCTTGATTATCATCTTCAAATTCCACCCTCCTTAGTTGCCGAGATCTAGCCATGATACTTGCCATAAGCACTCCATACAACTCAGCCTCCGTCCCTGTAGAAGTCTGGAGGCTATCAGACCAAACCCAGAGCATATCACCATTGTAGTTACGAGCAAACACACTCACCACGGCAAAGCCATTCCTAAAGGTAGCATCGAAATTTAGTTTAATTAGCCCTGGCTTGGGTGGAAACCACCATTCTCTTTGCTTATTCATGATGCTCCCAGCTTCGAAAGCTCTCTCCACTCAACTTTGAGATGCTCATGACTCTTCGAAAAATTCTGTTCAGAGCCCCCTCAAAGATAAACTCAACACCATTCGCCCAACTCAAATTCCTAGAAAACCAGATTCATCAATAATAGAGCAAGCCTTGATTAAAAACTCATATGTAGACCCTGAGCCCTTATTCCATTCTTCGTTGGCGCTGAGGATAGCTTTGACCGCAGAGGGCCCATGATCGAGATGGTTTGAAGTCCATCTCCGCCCACTCGTCACTCTGAACCACATCCTAGCAGCAATGCGACAGTACAAGAAAAGATGGTTGGCTGATTCCTCATGAAAGCCACACAACCGACACTTCACGTCGACGCCGAGACCCCTCCCCGCCAGAACAAGAGCAAGAGGAAGTCTATTATGCGCGAGCCTCCACAGATTAAACCTGTGTTTTTGGTGGACTTTGCACTTCCAAACCTTCCCCCAAAATTCATCCTTGGGGTCGAACTCATTGCTAGCCAGGATCCTCGCTGCCGACTTGACGGAGAAATTCCCGAACTCCGAACCGGTCCACATCAGCGATCTTGGCGAGGAGAGAGGAGAGGACGGGTCTTGAGAATATCGTCAGTGCAAGAGATATCACATGCTTCATGGTTATGGTCGATATCCCAGCTCCAACTATCATCGATGTACAGATCGTGAACAAGAACAAACTCAGGGTTGTCCAGGCTAAGCAAAGGAAAAACCCACCCAAAAGAACACCACTAGTCTCTAAAAACACGAACCATATCCCCACTACCCACTGCGTAGCTACAGTTATTTTTTTATGAGGTATCAGTATCTTTTGCTCAACAAATCCACCCAAAAAAATTAGACTTGGCAGCCAAATGCCAACTCATCTTAGCAATAAGGGCAGTGCTGCTGTCATAGAATTTTCTTAGACTGAGTCCTCCGTGGTTAATGGGTTGACAAATTCGGTCCCGAGCCAAATATTTCCACGACCCATCACTCCCACGCCACCAAAAAGTGCGAGAGATTTCATCAAGGGAAAGACAAAAGGTCTTAGGCAAGAGGAACGTAGACATCGCATACATATGAATATTTTGAACAATGGCCTTGACAAGCTTAGAACGACCCGCTTTGGAGATGCTTCTCGCCATCTAACCTTCCAATCTTCCATGAATTTTTTCCTTAATGAACTCGAAGATTTTAGATATATTTTTACCTAAGAATAGAGGATTCCTTAAGTAGTGAAGATCAGAACCACATTCCCATATTTGGAGCTTTTTCAAAAGACAAGATTTTACCTCCTCGGAACACTTCTTGGAGAAGAAAGTGTAAGAATATTTTCATTAATGAAAAACTATTCTCTCCAACATAATGGTCCATATATATAAAGTTGGCCAATTAATTAATGGCAAAAATCGTGCTCAAATTAATGGCCGAAATCAAGTAATTACATATAATAGTAAGATTGTGATTTTCCTCATTGATGGTTATGAGGCTATGAATACAAGCACTTTGGGGTCCCTAAGCTCACTCACACATTCAGAAAACCAACTCCATCTAGGGGTGTGAGCTAGAGCTCCGAAGAACCTCAAAATAGCTTTCCGGAGTCGGAGTCGAAAACTCGCCGGAAAATACAACAATGGTTGAATGTAAACCAATCCTTTTTGCTTCCGCTTTAATGTGTTCATGTTGTGAGAACACCTTTAGTATGTGTAATATGATTCTTACATTTGGTATCAGAGCCTCACATAACCTCTGCCTTGTTTTAGAAAAATTTCATGATCTTTGGTTTGGTTTTTATGAGTTTTATGTTTTCGACGTTAAAACATGAAAAACAATTAGGAAATCTTTTGGTAATTTTTTTTTTATTCTTTTGGCTTTTGAATCGCTTGAACTTGATGTTGAAATGAGTGAGAACAAGTTGGATCTTGAAACGGGTTTCAACCGGGTCGTAATAACACATCTAGATGTTGAAGACCATAAGAAACGACATATCCTTTGGTATGTTCTAGCATATTTTTCTGGAATTTTATCGTTTGTTTTGATTTTAGTCGTTTTACCACTGAGCTTTGTTTTGGGCTGATGCATATACGATATTTGTTTATATGGTACACATTTAGTTCAAGTGTACATAGTGATAAATGATACATATTTAATTATTTATTATATGTTTTGAATTATATATGTTATAAAGAAAATAAATAACGTTAAACTGCTTTGCATTATTAAGTATTTTGTGCAAATGTTTAGTGTAAAATTATATTGTATTGCTTTGTCATTTATTTAGAAGTTATATGCTTTATTATTTTACGCAAATACCCGTTTTCAGAATTAATATTGTCAATCACAATTACAGCGAGTGAGACTATAACAATGAAACCATTATTATATCAAAGTTCCTATTTGCCTTTATCGAAGCCAAATCGGGGACTATGGACCTAATATATGAAGTTAAACAAACTCGATCAAAAGACGAAAAGTTCTTTTTCTTTTACGTATCGTATAGTCTAATCATGGTCAGTACTCCACCGTGTAAGTCAAGACTGAACTCTCCCATAATACTAGAATTATATTTACTCATCGTGAATGAGTGTCCACTCATTTTGTCATTATGTGATGATCCTCCAGGTTCAACCCGTATCAAGATAGGTCAATTTGTTCCGTTATACCTTTCTCGTTACATATATATCCTAAGCACAGTTGCTTCCCCAGCGAAAGATTCTTCCGAACATAAGCCAACTTCGAAAGTGCTAGCAATATATCGGTTCTGGAATCAACCCTTAGGTGAGAGAAAATTTACCTTCTTTCAAGAAGGCTGGATTCTGTATTTGTAAATCACTTTCTTCTACGATCATATCCCGATTTCCCAAAACACCTCTTTAGTCAGCGTTTCATTCGCCGTTAAGGTGGTGAATCAAAGAACCCGGTAACATGACCTAGAAGTCCATGATTACTTCAGGATTTAGATCAAGCATCACTGTGACCATCATAAGTGACCTCGGCTAGTGCATCGTAACGGCCTTTAAACGACACATCTATCCAAACCAAAGTTTGTCTGGGTCATACACTTACCAAAAGTATAGAATGCTCCCACTGAGTGATCAACATTCACTCATGTTCTACATATATGTCTTGGATAAGACTTTCCAGGCTCATATCAATCATCGACCTTGTTTTAGCTCATGGCTCGAATTCGGATGTCCAGCATGTGACTCAGTTTGATACGGAGATTATGTATGATAGTTATTATTGATTCTGAATTTTATAATACATCAACCCATTAATCATATTATACTGATAAAGTAACTTCTTATCTTATTTAGTAATATCATCTTCTAGTGGGCAATATTCCTAACAAGCAATACATCCATTCATGGAGCAGGATGTATACACTAATCGTATTATACTAATAAAGTATTATGGTAGATACACTGAGAATAGACAAGCACCTGGGCCATTTGCGAAGTTTCTTCAAGAACATGAGATTGTTGCCCAATACACTACGCCTTGTACTCCGAACCAGAATGGCGTATCAGAAAGAAGAAATCGAACTTTAATGGACATGGTGAGAAGTATGAGGAGTAACACAAAACTTCCTCAATTCTTGTGGACTGAAGCACTAAAGAGGGTTGTGTATATATTAAACAGATTTCCAACCAAGGCTTTTTTAAAGACACTTTTTGAGTTATTCAAAGGTTGGACACCTAGTTTGCGACATACACGCGTTTGGGGATGTCCTTCCAAAGTAAGAATTTATAATCCACAAGAAAAGAAACTAGGCCCTAGGACTATTAGTAGGTATTTCATTGGATATGCCGAAAAGTCTAAATCTTATAGATTCTATTGTCCATGTCACAGTACTAGGATTGTGGAATCAAGAAATGTGAAATTTCTTGAGAATCACTTAATTAGTAAGATTGACCAACTGCGTGACTCATTCTCTGCATTAGATCACATTGAAATTCAACCTTCTAGTTCAAGTAATAGACTGATTATCATACACATTCCTCAAGCTCAATCGTGTGTAAGACAACCAGTTGTTGAAATTCCACAAGCTAATAATGCTGATCCTTAGATCAAGTTGCTGATCAAGATCATGTTGATCAACCAATCAAACAACCGATTGAACAACAAGATCCTCAAGATAATGATGAAGCAATAGTGAAAAGATCTACTAGAGTTAAAAGATCAGCAATCCCTAGTGATTATGAAGTGTATTTGTTAGAAATAGACTGCAACATAGGAGCCAAGAATGATCCCGAAACATTTTAACAAGCTGTAAGTTCTAAAGAATCTAACTTATGGTACAAAGCCATGATTGAGGAGATGAACTCTATGGCAACTATACATGTATGGGATCTCGTCGAGTTGCCTTATAGTGTAAATGGCATTGGATGCAAATGGGTCTTTAAAACAAAGAAAGACTCGCAAAGCAACATCGAGAGACATAAGCAAGACTTGTAGTCAAAGGGTTTACTCAAAGAGAAGGAACCGATTACACAGATACATTTTCTCCCATATCAAAGAAAGATTCTATTCGCACAATTATGACATTAGTAGCTCACTTCGACTTTGAACTACATCAAATGGATGTGAAAACGGTATTCCTCAATGGAGATCAAGAGGAAGAGATTTACATGAAACAACTTGAATGATTCTTCTATAGTGATGATGAGCATTTAGTCTGCAAGCTTAATAAATCCATTTACGGTTTGAAACAAGCCTCCTGCTAATGGTATTTAAAGTTCCATAATGTTATCACTTCATTCGGTTTTAAAGATAACTTCATGGATCGATGTATATACCAAAAGGTTAGTGGGAGTAAGATATGCTTCCTTATTTTATATGTGAATGATATTTCGCTAACGACTAATAATAATGGAATGTTGTATGAGGTGAAACAATTTCTTTCAAAGAACTTTGATATGAAAGATATGGGTGAGGCATCTTATGTCATTGGCATTAACATACATAGAGAAAGATCACGAGGCATTTTGGATTTGTCTCAAGATACCTATATCAACAAAGTTCTAGAGAGATATTTGATGAAAGATTGTTCACCAAGTGTAGCCCCTACCGTGAAGGACAGCAAATTCAGCTTGGATCAATGTAAAAAAATTACCTTGAACGGAAACAAATGAAGGATATTCCATATGCTTCCGTAGTAGGAAGCCTTATGTATGCTCAGGGTTGTATCAGACCCGATATTCCATATGATGTTAGAGTATTGGGTAGATATCAGAGTAACCCAGGTCTTGACCACTGGAAAGCTGCAAAGAAGGTTATGAGATACCTTAAAGGAACAAATTACTACATGCTTATGTTCAGACGGACGGAAGAATTGGAGGTGGTTGGCTACTCTGACGCTGACTTCTCTGGCTGCATGGATTCGAGAAAATCGACTTCAAGATATGTTTTTATGCTGGCTGGCGCAACCGTGTCTTGGAGAAGCACTAAGCAGACATTAACTTCTACTTCCACTATGGAAGCTATGTTCGTATCTTGTTTTGAAGCTACATCACACAGTGTTTGGCTGAAGAGTTTCATATCTGGGCTTACAGTTATTGACTCTATTTCTAGGCCGTTAAAGTTGTACTGATTCAATGCTGTTTATATGGCTAAGAATAACAAAAGTGGAAGTCGAAGCAAGCACATCGACATCAAGTATCTAGTCATAAGAGAACGTGTTAAAGATGACAAAGTGATCATCCAACACATTAGCACTGATTTGATGATTGCTGATCCTATAACTAAAGGCATGCCACTAAAGAAATTTAAGGATCATGTAGAAAGTATTGGACTTGGTTCCATAATGTAATCTTTCATTGTACGGTACTTTTATTTTCATATATGGTTGTGCACATTCATTTTTTATTTATCGAGAAATATCGTTTAAGTGGACGTAGAATAAATATACAAAAAATTAGCAAAATAGCCAAATCAAACCTTATGATTTGCTATTTAGCCAAGGTTTTGTAAATACTAAGTAAATAGCCATGCTGATGACGTGGCCCAATAATAGGTTTTTTATTTCCGAAAATTGCCCATGTGCGTTTGAATTTTGAATTTCAATTTTGAATTTTCGGTATAAATGTTTTCCCGAATTTATTTGAATTGTTTCCCAATATAATGTGAACATGATCTGGTCAATATATGTTTTCCTTTATTTTAGGGATTAAATGGGCGTGGAAGTTGTATTTTATTTGTTTCTGTTTATATATTTGTTTTGATATTATCAGCCAGATACGTATTCCCTCGTTTATTATTTAAATTCTTGTTCATAAAGCCCAGAATTTTTCAAACGTTGTTACATTTCTCTTCTCGTCATGTCTGGTTTTTCGCTTATTGAGTCAGGTGATGAAAGTTTTTTTAATATTGATTTCATTCTTGAGGTTTATCACAGTTTATTTACGAATATTTACGTTGGTGTTATAATGCAGTTAAGCTTTTTGAACGCCAGTGGCGGGAGATTCACAATTTAGGTGGTGTAAATACAGAATGTAATTTAAATGATTTACAAACTGTTAGTTACGATGATCTTGATTTGAAAAACTTCCTAATGAATTTTGACGTTAATGTCAATAACGTATTTACGCGAAAATATGTTCTTGTGGCTGCTATGAGCATGATTGCACTTCGTGGTAACTTTGAATTCCGGGTTCAGAGATCTAGCAAAACCCGATATACTATTGTATGTTTGAATGTTGGATGTTGCTGGATTATGAGAGCGTCTGTATGTTCTTCATCAAATATGTGGGTTATTAGGACATTTGTAAAAGATCATAATTGTTACGGATCTTCTATTGTTCATAAACATAAGCAGGCGTCGTCGTCGTTGATAAGCAAGTGTATTCAAGATGATTTTAGGGGCTCAATGGCTGACAAAATTTCAGCAGTTGGTGTTGTTGAAATAATGAAGTCTCGATATAAAGTTGATACTAGTTATTTCAAGGCGTGGAAGGGACGTGCAGAGGTGCTAAAAGAGTTGCGTGGTGACTACGAAAAATCATACAGTCATTTACCTATAATTGGTGATTTGATTGTTGAAAAGAATCCAGGTATTTTCGATTTTTAAGTATCACCTTATGCATTTGATTTTTTATGGAAATATATGTTGAGTTGCATTTGTATTTACATTTATTTACAACTTTGGCAGTTAATATGTCATAACTGATTTACTGTTTTTATATTTACACAGGTTCATATTGTGTTACAGAAGTTAATCCTGATAAGTCTTTCAAATATTTTTTTCTTGGCTCTTGGGGCGTCAGTGCATGGATTCTAGTATTGTAGGCCAGTTATTTCGGTGGATGGCACATTTTTGAAAGGGAAATCACATGGTACGTTACTTTTGGCGACTGCTCAGGATGGGGATAATCATTTGTTCCCACTGGCTTTCAGTATTGTTGATTCTGAAAATGACAAATCTTGGAATTGGTTCATGGTGCAATTGAGGCATGTTTATGGGGTCAAGGAGGAGTTGGTATTTGTATCAGATAGAAATTTGTCAATCCCTAAGGCAGTTCATGATGTGTTTCCTGAGGCCAAATTTGCTATATGCATGCAACACTTATGGGCTAATGTGAAAACAAAATTTGGGAAGTCTTTCATTCAGCCTCTGTTTTATAGGTGTGCTAAGGCTTACACGCCGAAAGAGTTTGATTTCTTTTTGAACATTATCTCCTGCTCTAATAAAAAGATCAAAAAATATTTGTTGCGGGCCGATCCAGAATTGTGGTCACGAAGTCATTTTCCAGGGAATAGGTTTAATGTGATGACTACCAATATTTCGAAGTGCTTGAATGCAGTTTTGAGAGAAGCAAGGGGTTGGCCTGTGGCCATGTTGGTTTTGTGTTATCGTAGCCTTATTCAAGATTGGTTCAATAAGAAAAGACTTCTCATTCCAAAAATGCAATCCGGCCTTACAAATACTGGTCTCAAGGTGCTATTTGAGTCTCAAGAAGCTGCAAGGACTATGAACGTAAGTTTATAATGTATGTTGTGTAAATCATTGTAAATAACATTGATATTTACTAACGTTCAACTATTTACAGGTTTATGCTATTAATGAGTGTCAGTTTGAAGTTGTTGACGGTGCTAGACGTTTGATTGTTGACACCAATACTAGATATTGCAGTTGCAATTATTGGCAACTAGAAGACTTTCCTTGTGCTCATGCTGTAGCTGCTTTATATCGTAGGAATTTGAGGCCCATTGATTATGTACCTGCATATTATTCTCAACAAAATTATTGTGCAACGTATGCCGTAGATGTAGTTCCTGTTTGCCATGATGGAGTTTGGGATCTGCCAGTAGATGCTGTGACAATACCACCACCAGTTCAGAAACATTTAGCTAGGAGACCTAGAGAGAAAATGTTTCGTTCCAAGTCGGAAAGAGTTCAGCCATATCGTCAAAGATGTAGCAAATGTGGACAACTAGGTCACAATAAAAGAGGATGTGTGTAGTCATGTTGTTTTTTAGCTGCTGTTTTTTAAGATGCTATTTATTGTTGAACTATTGTTTTTACTAATAAAGCTGTTTAACTTTTTTGTTTGAAATTTATTTATTCCTTACAATTTTAAAATATTAATTACTCTGTAAATATAACTACGGTAAATGGATATCTATAGGGTTAAGTACACCTATGTAAATATGATCAAACCGCCGATTTGTTAATATATATAAGTTGTAAATAACTCATGTAAAGTTTGGTTGATTTATGTAGGGATCAGTAAACTTATGTTAATAATGATGGTTGAGTGTTCATTTACAATGCGTAGATAGATTATTTACCTAGATTTACATACGTCTTGATTGCAAAAAAGAGAGTTTAACATCATAATATATTGGTCTTAGAAATGACAAAGTTTAGTGATATCTATGTTTCTTTGGATTAACGAAGAATCCAAAATACCAAAAGAGTTTCTAAACATAAAACTCAAAATACACGTCATTTAGTACTAGAATAAACTTGGAAATCCGGATGTTGAATTAAAAAGCAAGATAAATGGTTAGACATTGTCGATGTTGAGTGAGAAACTAGGCTGACTGCTTGGATTCGCAACAACTTGCTTTGTTCCTCTCTTCTTCGTGACATATGGGGAATGTAGCATCGCTGGTTTCTTTATCACGCGTTTAGGTCTCTAATTGACGGCAAACATCAACGCAACTGGTTCGCCGTTCTTCTTGAGACGCTTTTTCACTTTTGTTTCGTCCTTCTCGGTTGGAGCTTTATCGTCACCAATCTGGGGGACCTGTGTCGCAGCAACGATGTCAACGTTATCCAGCATATATCGCCAATCATCTTGTAATCTCTTCAATGAGTCCTGGAAATATTTTAATCATTTATTTACAAAAAAATTTAAGTTGTAAATATAAACTTGTTTAACATACTGGGCAATAATTCATTAGTTTGTCTGGTCCTAACAGAGGTGATATGTCATGCTCCACATTGTCCTGGTTCATATAAATATTAGAATTACTAGTCATATGAGTAGATTTATTTTTATTGAAGTATTATTATTACAAACATTACCGCGCCCTCTTTTTGGATGTTTACGTCTACGCACTCAACCGGCTGAATTGAAGATTGTCCTTCCTCTCTTTGATATTTTTTTTTTATCTTTCTTTGACCTCATTTTCATCTGTAAAGTGGTAAATAGTATAGAATATAGTTCTTGTAGGTGTTTCATCCAGAAATAAGTAAAACATCGGTTGATGTTATTGAAAAGGTAGCATTTTCCATATCAATTTTGTCAATGTCAATTGATATGACTTGATTGCCTCTTCCAATACTTCCTGTTCAAGCTGTGCATTAGGTTGTGCTGCGATGCTTGTTGTCACTTTGGTTTGTACAACGGTGGCGTCTTCAACCTGTTTGCATATGTAAATACAAATGAATTTAGATATACAATGTTAATATATGTTAATATAGTTGATTGGGCTGAATTTACTTGTGTCATTGCTTTTTCAGTACTGACGTGTGTCATTTCTTGTTTAATCTGAGCATTAGGTTCAGTATTCTTGTCAATGTTTACTTCAACCTGAAAATTCATAACGTTAATCAATGATAATATTAAGTATATTAACGTAATCAGGTACTATTATTTACCTCGTTCATGTCTTCCTCATCACTATCGTGGGTGATAACGTCTTCGGTGTTATTGTTGGGTGTCCCTTCAACCTGTTTGAGAATTTGTTGTTAGTGTAAATACAAGAAATACATTAATTAGTAAAAGTTTAGAGATTACTATATTGTGAGGTGCATGAGGGGAATTATCCTCTCTATGAATAAACTTGTTTACGATTTCCAACAACTTGTTGTACTTTTCGTTGACGTCCTCTATTTCTTTTTGCATTTTATACATTCTGCGATGTGTAAAATCTAAGTCGTCTTTGAGAAATTGGATTTCCTCGTTCACATCTTTCGGAGCTGAACTGTTTGAGGAGGTTGCGTTGTTGGTGACCTTTGATTTCCCTTTTTTGGATGCTGGACTTATGTCATTGTCCTTAGGAGGACGTTGTAGAGTGGGTTTTGATTCATCACGTGGTTCGATCCCCAATGCAAATTCTTCTTCCGTAGGTATCACGGGGATTATCCTAATCTGTTTGTAGTAGTACAAATCAAATTTTTGTTAGTATTTACACTAAAATATTTACATAAATTTTATGTTATAGTAAATACCTTGGTATTTTCGAATACGGCCACCTTGAGCTCATCGTAGGTTGGGGTGCAATCGAACGCCCACTCTAACATTCGTGGAATGTTATGTTCTGGTTGGCGGGTTGTGAAGGTTTGAGCTGCAAAATGCGGAATTACTTCGAATGCCCATGCAACTAAGGGTTGAAGAAAACCCTCAATGTTGAATCCTTTGGTACCAACACAGCCTGTTTGCAGTTCCCTCATTGATGCACATAGTTCATTGTAGCTGACTTGGCCCCATGGATATGAACAAAACAGTTGAGGGTCAGCCGCCATACGAAGGTGTTTATCATTGATTTCGACCTTTAGTTCCCTTGGTAACACCATAAGCTCTAGGATGCACACATTCATCAGCGCAATCCTATCTTCATCACTCCCGCCGAAGCTTCCAGACAACATTCCAAGTAAATACCTTGCTTTTTGAGTACCACTCACCATAAAGTACTCATCTTTGAGAGGGTTGTCAGGGCGCAACTCGTTGTCAATGTCAGGAATTGGCCCGCATTTCAATCCTAAAAAATAATCATGTTCTCAGTTATTATAATTTATAAAGTTATGTAAATAAAAAAAAATTGTGGGGTACCTGAAAAGAGCTCGAAATCATAGACATTGAATGCCAAAACATTACCCCCTATGTTGAAAAGGAGTTCAGTAGGGTCCTCGGAATGTACTTGTGATAAGTCCAGTAGATGTATTAACTTTTTAGGGTATGTGGTCCCCTGTAAGTGTTGGAACTTTCCAAATGGTCCTTGGTTGAATAAATTCTTCTGGAAATCAGTTGTCAGGCTTCTTTTGAGTAAATACATTATATCAAACTGAGAGTGAGCTATTATTCGCTGTTGTGTATCCCAGCTTGTTTTTGGGATTATGAGCTCGCCAAACTGAAAATTCAAGTTAGTTTCAAACTATTCATAAATACATATGATGTCAACGTTTATCTTGAAATTACCTTGTGGTTGGTATGGGTAGTTTGTGATCCTTTGCCCGTTTTCTCTCTACGGGATTTAACTATTTTTCTTGGAGGTTTTGCCGGTACCTTCCAACATATTACGCAACATCATTGTAAATAGGTTTGTTGTAAATATTCTTAGGCACAAATATTTATTGAAACATATCATAAAACGTTAAATTTACCTCTACTTCAGAAGAGGGTGTAATTGTTAGCTCTTTGTTTTTGACAGCTGGAGTTTTTGTTCTTGCCATGGTGAGTTAAGTGGTTATGCCCTGAAATAAGTGTAATCTGTTTAATCATATTTCAATTTGTCTATGTAAATAAGTTAAGGATACGATAAACTATGCAGTAAATATGCGTAAATAAACACTTCCATGTATCCAAAAATAAAAGTTCGTAATATTTACATACATTTACTACACATATTAACAACTATTTATGTTGTCAAAACCAAGGATTTACAAACTCGGATTTACTGTCAGCTACGTCAAACCCTATTTTAAACTGCAAAATATTTCCACTAATTTACTGCATAATATTTCAAAACCTCTTTCATTCTAACAATAAACATCCAACTATTTTAAACGCATTCACAATGGTTTTTCCCATACATTTACACCGAAAACTGATTTCATTTAACCTCGCATCAATATATTGACAAACATATCAAGATGAATACGTCAAAGTCGTTTACAATAGTTGGTTCCCCCAAATTTCGTGGTCATGAACAGGGTTATGTGTAAATGTAAGGATTATAGACCAATAATACCCGGACTCTTAATATATAGGGAGATGAATGTTCTATACCGTATCTTTCATAATCGAATCCAAAAATGAAAATATTTTTTATAGATTAAGAAGTAAATAGAGGCTGAAAAGAAATTTTTTTCATAGTTTAAGAAGTAAATCGAGGGTGAATATTGGTAAATAAGAGTTTCAATTGCAAAAAAATCACACATGCATACCTGTTGGAGCCGTAGAGAGGAGGTGGTATGAAAAATTGTTCCAGTTCGTCGGTTGTCGCAAATGGAGTACCTGTTCGTCGGAGAGAGTAGAGAATTTGAAATATTTTTGGGAGATTTTTTTTCTTAATGGCAGATTGAAAATGGTTGAGAGATATTCGGAAATCAATGGCAGTTATTATTCCTCGATTTTCGTTACACGTTACCTCTTTTAATTTTTTTTTAGTAAACCGTGTGCATGGGCGGGAAATGTTGGGTTTTTTAGTAAATTCAGATACGTCTTAAATGATATCTGGCTATTTACTTAGTATTTACAAAACTTTGGCTATTTAGCAATTTTAAAGGTTTGATTTGGCTATTTTGCTAAATTACCCATAAATATATGGTTTATTCACTAAAGAATAAAAGGGCTATTGAGTTAAGAGACTAAATATATCGTAATACATGGAAGATAATACTCGCTCATAGAGAACCCATCGCCATGATTCATATATTTTATTTCTTTGTAAGTTTTGAGCTATATGGACCAAGTGGGAGAATGTAAGAATATTTTCACTAATGAAGAAATATTATCTCCAATATAATGGTCCATATATATAAAGTTGACCAATTAATTAATGGCCAAAATCGTGCTCAAATTAATGATGGAAATCAAGTAATTACCTATAATAGTAGGATTTTGATTTTTCTCATTGATGGCTATGAGACTATAAATACAAGCACTTTGGGGTCCATAGCTCACTAACACATTTAGGAAAATAACACCATCTAGGGGTGAGAGCTAGAGCTTAGAAGAACCTCGAAATAGCTCACCGGAGTCGGAGTCCAAAACTCGCCGGAAAGCACAACAATAGCTGGAGGTAATTCGATACTTTTCGCTTTCGCTTTAATGTGTTCGTGTTGTTAGAACACCTTTAGTAGGTCTAATAAGATTCGTACAGAAAGCCCCAGACTTGTCAATATGTACGATTTGGCCAGACCACTTTTGATATTTTTCGATACACTTCCACACCGCCTCAACTTCGCTAACCTTGGCCCGGCAAAATATGATAGTATCGTCAGCAAGCATCAAGTGAGAGATACTCGGAACACCCATCCCTATCGTAATCCCGTGGACCGTTTTAATTCTTTCTTCTCACAACAAAAGCCGACTAAGGACCTCGAAGGCAAATATAAATAAATACGGGGAGAGCGGATCACCTTGTTGGAGTTCTCTACCAAGAAGAAGCCTCTTGAAAGGGGCTCCATTGAGAAGGACCGAGCTAGACACCGTGCATACACATTGCTCCACAATTAGCTCGACAAAAGGTTCATAGAATTAAAAAAAACGAAGAACTTGTAGTAGAAAAGGCCACTCCATCCTATCGTTAGTTTTACTCATGTCAATCTTAATAGCCATGATTCCAGACTTTCCTCTCTTCTTCTTCATTTTATCCACAACTTCTTGAGCCAAGATATGTTTTTGATAATCGACCTCCCGGGAACAAAGGCCGATTGGAAAGGCAAGATCATGCGGCCGAGGAAAGGCCAGAGTCTAGCGGTGATAATCCTCGTAACAACCTTGAAACAAAAAATGCATAAACTAATTAGTCTCAAATTGTCAAAAGTATCAATATAACCATTCTTCGGGATGACCACAACATGGGGAAAAGTTAGCTCCGGGTTGAAGATTTTCATGCGAAAGAATTCCTTGAGAAGCTCAATAAGAGAAACTCCCACAATATCCCAATACCTCTTATAGAAAAAAAAACCTTGGAGGCCGTCCGGGCCCGTCACTTTGAGATCATGCATGTCCCACATGGTGTCCTTTATTTTGGCATTAGAAGGTATGGCCAAAAGCGACTCGTTATCATGAGCATCAAGAATTGGATGGATGAGACCTTCGAGATCAACCGGGAATACTAGAGAGGAAGACTTGAAAAGACCTTCAAACGTGTCTTCCACATACTTTCCGATTAGCCCCGAGATTCGATTACATCTCCATCATCCTCAGTGAGACGGGCGATGAAATTGCGTTTCTTTCTTACCATCAGTGAACGGGAGGTTTTGGATACGAATGAGCTCCTTCTCACAATCCCTAAATTTGAATTGAGCTTCGTTCCACTTCACTCTTTGCCACTTATGGAGTCAACGACCCACCTCCCTAGAATTATTCAAGAACCGGCTCCCTCTAGGACCCCTCGACATATTACTCTACACTTTACGAACTTCATCGCGGCACCCCGGATCAACGGCCCAATCTACAAAGAAACGGAGCGGCTTACATGCATTAACATCATCGTGATAGCAATCCATAATAATGGGAGCATGATCCGAGCCAACCATATGAAGGACTTTGACTCCGACCGAATGGAACTTATAGAGCCAATTCAAACTTGCAATAGCCCGGTCGAGCCTCTCCACTGCGTGGTTCACACCTTGTCTACCATTGCTCCAAATCAACACCCCCGGATTTGTCGAATTTTTTTTAAGAATGACACACTTCCTTTTAGTAACCGGAGCATCTCCTAATTTCTCCTCGTGGGACATAATTTGATTGAGATCGCAGAGTCTAGAGTGTCCGTCCCAGCACCCATACTAGGTCTTCGCTACCTTCAAACCTAAACTGAAGAAGACCAAGCTTGATCTTTCTGACAGTCCATGGTTTTTTTTACATCTCCACACTCCGTTGAAAATATCTCCCACTCTTCTAGCTCCAAATGGAACCAAAGAAATGGTCTTCCCTCCAAGAAACATGGCCTTTGCTATTTCTCCATCCTCATCTAGCTTCTCAGAAATCATAAGCTTTTTTTGCAACGAAAGATGTGGTTCGCACCACTTCATCTTCTTGTTCTTCCTGCAGATCCATACTCTCATTCACCTATATTTCCCATCTCAGAACTCAAAACAACAAAGTTCCCTCACAAACACTCTCAACTGTCTCCCTTGAAAACTAATACTTATACCTTTATGAGAATAGAAGAAATAAATAACCTCAACTCCCTAGTAGTAACTCTCCGACCAACTTTGTTTTTATCTATCTAAAACTTAAAAAAAAAACTCAATACAGAGCACTTGTATGGAGAGAGAAAAAAACTTTTCTCCACTTTACCAAACAAAACAATGTTAATTATATTTTTGAGTTTAATGGTTGATTTCCTTATCCTGCTTGGTTTTTTTTCTCTATCTTGCTATTACTCATTGTGAACGATTTTCCTCTGAACGATAATTCAACCACACAGAAAAACAAGATTCGACAATCATGAATTGGATCACGAACAAACAAACACAAAAACACGCTAGGATTTTTACCCTGGTTCGACAAAATTGCATACGTCCAGCTTCTCCACTAATCAATAGTGTTTACAACAAAAATTGTCAACAGAGCAAATGATACACAAGTCTTGTTTTCTCTCAAATCGATCAATCTGAAGATTCAATCTATTTCCTCTCAAGAACACTCGTGCTTATCCCAACCCTACTCTCAAAACTATTTCCCAAATCAATTGCTTTCTCTAGAGTACTAACACAATTAATTTTGTTAGTTACTCATATCCCCATCCCAAGATGCCTTTATATCACATGCTTACAAGATTCCAAAAATAACTAACTACAACTAATTTAACCTGTATTGACCTTGAGACTTGACTTGCTGACATGTTGCGCACGTAAGTAGCAGTGATCGAAAAAATATCAATAATCTCTACCTTGTTTTCTGATCACTCCGTTGACTAGTGAAGAAAACATGCTCAAGGGCCATTGACCTTCCTAATCAGTTTCAAGCAATGAAGAAATTTATTACCTAAAAATGATTTGGTCAACATATCTGCTGGATTGTCCTCAGTTCCAACCTTCACCACTTAAACCGTACCAGTATTGATCACGTCCCTTACAAAATTCATTCTCACATCAATGTGTTTGGAGCATTCGTGGAATACTTGGTGCTTGGATAGATGCACAGCTCCTTGACTGTCATAGTAGACCTTCAAACCTTCTTCTTGTGTCACTCCAAGCTTTGTCAGTACTCGTCTCATCCACATTGCTTCCTTTACTGCCTCAGTAATTGCGATAAACTCTGCTTTAATTGTTGACAAAGTTACCACAGACTGTAGATTTGCCTTCCAACTTATAGCCATTCCATACACCAAGAAAACATATCCAGTTTGTGGTTTTCTGCTATCAATACTACTAGCAAAATATGAGTCAACGAAACCATATAGATTATCCACAATGTCTTTAGCTCCAGCGTAGCTCAAACCCTTGCATAGCGATCTTTTCACATATCTTAATACCCACTTCACAGCAGACCAATGAGACCTTCCTTGATTTTCCATGAACCTGCTTATGACACTCACCGAGTGAGCCAAATCTGGACACGTGCACACCATCGCGTACATAAGACAACCCACCACGCATGAATATGGCACATCTCTCATATCTTCTGCTTCTTCATCTGTTTGAGGACTCTGTTAACTCTTTAGTCTGAAATGACTTACCAAAGGAGTGTAGAGTGGCTTAGCATCACTCATTCCAAACTGTTCTATCACCTTCTTCAGATATTTAGTCTGGCTCAAAAACCGCTTCTTCTTGCTTCTGTCTCTAAAAATCTGCATGCCTAATATCTTATGAGCAGGTCCAAGATCCTTCATCTCGAACTGTGTGTTGAGTTGTGCCTTAACTGATCAATGGCAGCTTTCTTGTGATATGCTATAAGCATATCATCAACATATAACAATAGATATATTTTAGAGCCATCACTAAGGTTTTTGCTATACACACCAATCATAACTAGACCTATGATAATCTTGTCTTAACATAAACTCATCAAACTTGATATACCTCTGTCTAGGGGACTTCTTAAGACCATACAAGGACTTCTTAAGCAGACACACTCTCAGCTCCCTATCTCCAATCTCAAACCCTTCCGGCTGCTTCATATAAATTACCTCATCAAGACAACCATACAAAAAAGGAGTCCTGACATCTAATTGCTCTAACTCAAGGTCAACCTGGGCTACAAGGGAAAGGATAATCCTAATGGACCTATGCTTAACCACATGAGAATAGATTTCCCTTAAATCTATTCCTTCCTGTTGTGTGAACCCTTTAGCCACTAACCTAGCTTTGTACCTAGGTTTCCCTGTTGTCAATGGTGCCCACAAGAAGAGTTGTAGTCTCTATTTATGTACTTTTTGATGTAATATAGTCTTACGAAGACTCTTGCTTGTAATTGCTTATTTATTAATAAAAGTTGAAACGTTCATTCAATCTTCCTTGTCTGAAGCTTTATGATAAAACTTTAGTCTTTAGTCCTTCAACAAACCTAACAACACATGAGGAGACAAATGTTGATTTGCATGAGCACACTCTTCATGGTTTGCTTAAAACAATATATTCTCAATCTAAGGATCAAAGGACTATTGATCTCAGTACGATTGTTAGGAGAATCTATGATGTCTGGTTATGGGGCATTGAGAGTTGGAGACTCTATAGTTCTTCTAGGTATCTTCTGAAGGTACTGAATTGACCAGTGCACTTCTAGAGACAAGATAAGAACAAACCATTTAACCTCTTATGTCTCGAAGTCACTACGTATGAATTGCATCATACTTACCTCAATCCTAAAATGATACATGTCATTTAATAAGTTATAAAGATGGATTATCATAAAATACTATGTGATTCTTACCTTTACTTTGTTGTCAATGGTGCCCACAAGAAGAGTTGTAGTCTTTATTTTGTACATTTGATGTAATAAAGTCTCATGAAGACTCTTGCTTGTAATTGCCTATCTATTCATTAATAAAGTTGAAACGTTCATTCAATCTTCTTTGTTTGAAGCTTTATGATAAAACCTTAGTCTTTTAGTCCATAAACAAACTTAACAACTTACGAAGAGACAAATGTAGATTTGCATGAACAAACTCTTCGTAGTTTGCTTAAAACGATATATTCGCAATCTTAGGGTCAAAGGACTATTGACCTCAGTACGATTGTTAGAAGAATCTATGATGTCTGGTTATGAGGCATTGAGAGTTGAAGACTCTATAGTTTTTCTAGGTATCTTCCGAAGGTACTGATTTGACCAGTGCACTTCTAGAGCCAAGATAAGAACAAACCATTTAACCTCTTATGTCTCGAAGTCACTACGTATGAATTGCATCATGCTTACCTTAATCCTGAAATGAGACATGCCATTTCACACCTTAGTATTCTCATTTGAGAAAGTCAAAGTTCGGACTCACTATGTGATTCCGAACAAGGCCTATTGGTGAAGTACTAAGTTGTGAGTATGTCATGAGTAACTTTGTGAAGTTCTCATAGATATGGAATTCATGTACAAGATTGCTGAAATGCAATGTATGTCACCTCATGCTTTGTTCCTTGGAGTGTGAATAAATGAACAGGCCAGTGTCCAAATTGAGTCCTGACTCTTTTGGATGAAACAATGTGACTTGTTAGCTCCTCGTCAATACATTGTTTCTAACTTATTCACAAGCGACAAAGGAGTTGAGGAAATAACAGCTAGAAGGGTAAAATGGTAATTTAGTAAATCCCGACTAGCTGATGACATTCATGAAGGGTAACATAGATAATATTCAGTGGATCCGCTCATCATAATTAGGTCGAATTCTTGAGTAGAAAATAAATTCATTTGAACCGAGAGATTTTCAGTGTCAGCTCTTTAGTGGAGTCAGTTGGCATTAAGCTAAACTTGGAAAAGGTTTGTGAACTTTTGAGTCCAAGTGTTTAGCTCAAGCTTTTTTCATTTGGGTCCATGAGGTCACTATCACGAATCACATCGATAGGAATTGTTAAACTGGAAGCTAAGTCAAAACAAGAACGAAAATTGTCGAAAGGGTATTTTTGTCTTTTGAGACAAAGGATGAAATGAATGTCAATAAATTTTTGACAAGGTCATTTTATGACATGTTTCACTCGGCCATGACTTGATCATTGGGCCTTGTGAATTAATTTCATTTCATAAGAATTTCATTGAAAATTCTTATTGGGCCTTTTTCATGTTGTCATGAACAAATGGAAAAGCTTCTAGAAGTCCATTCTAGAAGGACATAGGCGCCCAACATACCCAACCAAGAGAGAATATTTTGTGCATAAATGTATCAAGATACTTGCCAAAAGAAAAAGAGGAAACAAATTTGCATGAGGATGCTTTAGGGTAATCGGCCAAGAGAGAGACAAGGCAAGGCAAGGAACAAAAATGGAAACAAATCCAAGCCTTCTAGAAGGCATCCTTGGCCGAGCATCTCAAGTGGGAAAAGAGGTAATTGGCTCATGAATATGTGATATTCTATAGAAGATGAAACTACCTTATAGAAGGTGAGACCTCTCCTATAAATAGGAGCCCCTTTTCCTCACAATTCATTCATCCTAAGTTTAAGAGATTGAGAGACTCTCTCTCTAGAACTTGGCCGAAAATCCTCTCTCTCTCTCTCTCTAGTTTATTTTCGATTTTTTCTTGTCTTGGCACCTAGGTCCTCACTCGACCTAGTGTTTAGCTCTGCGACTTCGAGACTTGTTCTTAAGTCGTAGTGTTTAAAAGTGCCCACTCACTGATTCCTTCTTTTCGAGTGATTTAGTGATAGAAACTTTCGTGGTTGCTCGAGGTGCCGAGGAAAGAAAGAGAGACGTGCTGCGAGGGGAGACGAGCGTTGCGAACTTTCTCAAAGCTTCTTCAAAGTTCAAGCTTCAAGAAAGGTTAGTAACTCTTAGCTCATATTGTTTTTTAATTACATGTACTTGCTTCCTTGTCTAGGTTAGTAAAAACTGTTTTACTTGTAAAAGAAAAGTTTTAAAATTCCGCCGTTTACCGAAGCGTTAATTATTTTCTCAAACCCTAGATCGATTCCAAAAAATGGTATCAGAGCTATGGTCAAAGATTAGCATGTACATGTTTTTAAAATTATGAGCTTGAAAATCGTTTTCGAAAGTTTACTAATTTTGTGACAAGTTAGAATTGTTATCATAGATTTTTTTTTAATTTATTGCTCATGTCTTTAAATTAAAAAGCATGTTGATTTTCTATGAGTTTGGGATGTTTTTAAAACACATTAGAATCAGTTCTAAAATTTTTTAATTTTTTATATTGAAAAACGTGTTTTAAAGGTTTGAGAAATTTCGGTAAATTTTGTGACTAGTTACTTTGTCTTTCTAGTTTCTTTTATTTACCGTTTTCGTTTTATGCTTGTTGTTATTTCTTTTATTCTATGTTATTACCCTGCTAATAAAACACAAATAAAAGCTTTAAACAACATCTTAAAACGTTCCGTTACACTCGATTCTTTTTCGCACCTAAAAAGGACCAAGCTTTAATTTATTTCTTTTTCTTCGAGCTGGAGTAAACCCGCATTAAAAGTGGCATAACTCTCTACTCAGAAATATAAATTTAATGATTCTGGAATCAAATTAAAGCTCTGTCTGTCCTCTGTCCAATGCCACCGGTTTCGGCTCAAAAGGACATCGGAGCCGCCAGATATGGCTATTTTACTCCGAGGTGCGCGGCTGTCTGAAACTCCAGTTTTTTAGAAATCCAGATTTTCAAACCCCACTACCATGAGTTATAGAACTCTAATGAGAAAACTTTCTTGAGAAAAAATGTTTTTCATATGATTATAAACATGATGTGTAAGATTAAAAGTTTTGATTTTTGAAAGATTAATTGAAATTGAATTTTTACAAAACTAGTTTGAATTTTGAAAAATCGTTTTCACTTTCAAACTTGAAAATATTTTGTCATCCAAATCAAATAAATTTTCAAAATGTTTTCAAAACTATATCTATATCACATATGTTCAAAATCTATATGCTCTTGAAAATTTGAGTGGGAGGTCTCCTTGTAGACAAGCCGAAAAATAAAAAGATGTGTAATCTCAAACTTTCAAGTGTTCGAGTGAGTTGAAGTTCACACTTCCCTCACGCACTTTCCCGAAATAGAAAATAGGAAAAGATCGAGTATGTACCTTGTGCCTTTATGCACTAATACTGCTCTGAACATGTCGATCTAGGATTCTCTTCTAGTTGTCCGCTCTGTCGCTCTCTAACTAGGAAATTTGTTTCCGAAATTATGAGAGTCGATGAACCAACTCCAAAAACTAAGTGGGAGGGTTATACTTGTTGTTTGTAACCCACGATCCCCAACACTAATGAAAAGTACAAGTGTCGCCGGACTAAGAGTCACCCTCGTGGCCCTCTCTTAAATGAGAGTACTCAAGGGCGCTTTGCTCTGATCATTGCTCATTGAGCTACGTCCGAGAGTGAGACGATGATGGCAAGGCCTCCCCTTGGGGGATTTTTTTTCAAAGTTGATCTTTTGGACTAAGTGGTTGGTTGCACACTTAGGCTCAATCCCTAGTAATCCTCCCTCGAGGCCCTGCGAAAGGATGTGAGTGACCAAACCAATTTACAAGGTGGCTAGTCAAAATAGATGTATTGACATATTGGCTTAGCATTAATGATGTGTCATTTACTTATAAAAGGAGATTTTTTGCGGCCTTCTCTTGAGGGAGTAAATTATCGTTTGGTTTAGAACACCTTTGGATTTTATAAAAGTCTTAATAAAACTTAAATCCTAAACCAAAGACTAATCATAAACTTGTTTCAACTTATATAGGCAATATGTCTCTCAACCATCTCTCTATCTTTCTTTCCTCGATCAAACTCGAAAACGAAAACTACGTAGATTCGAAACGTAACTTCGACATAATACCTACCGTTAACAAGCACAACTGGGTACTCATCACCCCGTGTTCTCCTCTGACGAATGATGATTCAACTCAAGAGGACAATGACGCCTTAGCGGCCAGGCTTCGATCCGATGAGATTGTGAGGTGCTATATCTTGGCATCTATGAACAATATGCTGAAAGAGCAACATCGAGACTGCCGCTGACATGCTCTACAATCTCCTTGAGATGTTTGGAGGGCAAAGGCGTCAAACAAGGCTACAAGCAATCCGACAGTTTATGAACTGTCATATGCAGGCTAGGACTCCTGTTGGAAACTTCATGATACTGATCATTAGTTTTCTGAATAAAATGGAAATCCTAGGATCTGAGATTGATGGGAAGAATATCATAGATATGATCTTAGAAACTCTCCCCGCATCTTTTGATACCTCCAAGATGAACTACTTCATAAACAAGCTAGAGTACACTGTTACCAAGCTTATGAAGGGACTTCACACTCCTGTAGGTCTCACTACGAGAAAGAGGAATCAAGGAGAGGCACATGCTACTGAGCAAAAAGCCTCCCCCTCTGGAACTAAGAACAGACCTTGCAAAGCCGATAAAAAGAACTGTCCTGCCTATCTCAAAGCAAAGGAACATAGTATTGTACTAGTTACCGAAGCATGCTTAGTAGCTGATAATGTATCAACGTGGATTCTTGACTCCGCTGCTATTAACCATATTTTTTTCCTTGAATGGTTTCAAGAAAACCAAAAGCTTAGAGGAAGGCGAGTTCTGTTTCAAATGGGGTGATGGGAGCCTGGTGTCCGCGAAGGCTGTGGGATCCGTGACACTGTCTTTTGAAGACCGCACTTTAAACTTGAATAATGTTTATTTTGTTCCTACCTTTGGGAAGAATATAATATCCGTTGCTCGTCTTCTTGAGCAAGATTATTGTTTAAAGTTCATTAAGAATGGAATTCGTATTTCGTTTCCTGATAATTCTTTTGTCACTGATGCATGTATGAAGAATGCTCTTTTTACATCTATCCCACTCAACCTTCTCTTTTAGACACCGAAATAGATAATGATCTAATTAGGGAGCCAAAGAGGATCAAACTTTCTGAATCCTCCGATCTAACAAAATCAACATACCTCTGGCACTTGAGACTTGGTCATTTCAGTCTAGATAGGATTAAGAGACTTGTGAGGGACGGTCCACTCCAAGACTCTGCAATAGGTTCACTACCTACTTGTGAATCCTGCATAGAAGGAAAAATGACCAAGCGACCTTTCTCCGATAAGGGTCGAAGAGCCACTGAGTTGCTGGAACTAGTACATTCTGATGTATGTGGTCCGCTCAACCAACAGGCACGTGGAGGATACGAATACTTCGTTACATTCACCGATGATTACTCACGATATGGGTTTGTCTATTTTCTCAAACACAAATCCGAGACCTTTAACGTATTTAAGGTCTTTAGGGCTTTAGTGGAAAAGCAAACTGGCAAAGTGATCAAAACCCTTCGATCTGATCGAGGTGGTGAGTATATGTCTGGAGAGTTCGATGACTTTCTTAAAGAAGAAGGTATCGCTTCTCATCTTACCGCACCTGGCACGCCTCAACAAAACGGAGTGTCAGAGAGAAGAAACCGAACTCTTATGGAGATGGTTAGATTAATGATGAGTTACTCATCACTCCCGCTTTCCTTTTGGCGATATGCCCTCGAAACAGCCGCTTACATTCTGAACCAAGTTCCGTCTAAAACGGTTCCTGGTACTACTTATGAACGATGGACTAGCCGTAAAGTGAATCTTGGCCGCATCCGAATTTGGGGTTGCCCTGCACACGTGCTGAGGCAAAAGACTAGCAAGTTGGCTAGTATGTCAGAATTGTGCCTCTTTGTAGGATATCCGAAGGAAACCAAAGGTTTTACTTTCTATAGTCCCGAGGACGATAAGACTTTCGTTAGCACGAATGCTCGTTTCCTTAAGGAGAACTTTATGAAGGATGCGAAACCTAGAAGCAAAATTGTGCTTGAA